>NC_056726.1:1599160081-1599182581 GCF_019279795.1 Protopterus annectens | reverse complement strand
CCCCTACTCTTTTCAGTATGTGCCATGGGATATTTTACATCCTCCTGAGCTACCACCAACTGAGGCAGTTGGGACTCAGTTTAATGTCTCATCTGAAAGTCAACATACACAGAAGTGCAGCACCCCCCCCCCCCCTTATGCTGCACTGCAGTGTCAGCAATAAATCTACCTGTTGTGAGAATCACCTATCCATTAATGCTATGTTTGTTATCTCTGGAAAAAAAATTCCACATTATCACACTATGCAAAAGTGGCAACTCTACAGAGACAACCAGCTTCAGGCCCATTGAAATTTTGTTCCCCTTCCAAAAATATTGGAAAAAATGTGTTCGCAAACAGCAACTTAAACGCCTCTTACAGGAACAACTCTGACCTCCATACACAGACTGTATTCTGACCAGGTCATAGTATCACCACTGCTCTAGTACCTTCTATGGATACCATCAATAAAGCCAGGGTTAGTGGCAAACTTGTTTCCTTCTTATCCTTGTCCAAAGCCTTCAAAACTCTTACAATAAAATGTTTTATGTTACCCCTTCCCATATCAGACTCCAGTAATTTAATAACTATTTATCTGACAGACTTCAATCCATCAGATGGCAATCTACCCTACCTCCTTACTTACTTGCCAACACTGGCGTACATTAAGGTTATATCCTTAGTCCTCTGCTCTTCAATATTTTCATTAATAATCTTCATACTTCCTCTTAATAGGCTAACCTTATACAATATATAAATGATTCCACCTGCTCCTCCAATAATTTAATCTATTTAACCTATGTGAAAAAAAATACCCAAGATGTCTTCAGTTCTATAGAAAGCTGGCTCCAGAATAGCCAACCATTCGCAAACCTCTAAAATCAGTAACGCACATGCCTTACTCTAAATGCATAACCAAAGCTTGGAATTCAGTTCCAGTATCAAATAGGTTCATATTCATTCACTACTCATTCAACCACTCGCTAAAATAATTCCTACGTCTTGGCTCTGTTCATACTTTACATCAGTTTAACCACTTTCCCCCTTTCTTTTTCTCTCTTACCCCTCTTCTACCTTTGCGTATCATTGCTTTATCCCCCCCCCCCCATAAAACTCTAGCTTCCTTCAGGAAACTTAATATCTGTCTTTCCTTTTCTCTTTCTACTCTATTCATTTCTCTTATCTTTTATAAAATAATTTAAACCTTTCACCCAATTCAAGCTCGCACCACTAACCTAACACACACCAATATTTTCTTTATACATTTCACTACCATCTGCCCTCTCAGTCCTGTTACTTCAGCCTCACTACACTACAGACTAGTGCCTACACCTTTAATATACCACACTGCTGTTTTTCTCTTGCTTCTACTACCTGCACTTCATAGGTTCATAGGTTCATAGGTTAACTTAACCATTGTTTCTTCTGTAAACATATTTTATATCTATTTCCACAACTACTCTGCCCTGCTTTCCATATCCGGTTTAATAACAGCCTACGTTTCTAGACTACTGCTAATCTGCTTTATGTTAATTTCCCTAGCAACATACCAACTTATACTCATTTAATGTTGCACTTAATATACTGTTTTTGTATTTGTAACCTTGCTACTCATTGCAATTAGATATTATAACTTAATATCTGAAACTTAGAAAATCATTGGAGCTTTTCTCACTGAACTTCTGCTGAAAATGGGTATTTTTACTCTGTCAGACTTTTCCTGTAAACAAATGTCAATAAATAAAAAAATAATTACTTCCACCATAAGGTGTAGCAGCAAGGAAGGAGGTGTTGGTTTCCTCAAAAGAGCTATCAAAGATGTCTCACCAAACTAGGAAAGATTTTGATATTTTTCTGTATCCTCCTCAGTGTTAAAAAGTCCACACTGGCTCAATGATTGAATGTGAACCAAAATGGCTTAAACAAATGCCTAGTAGGCAAACCTCTGAAGAACCCTCTGCCAGAACAATTCTTATGAATGCTCTTGAACTGAAAATGGGTGGCATTGCAAAGGACACATGGCAACTGTGATTTGTTCCCAGATGGAGTCAAAGTTTCACATCAAAATGGTACAGACAGCAGTGGACTTCCTGTCCTTCCAGGCATTATAGAAATAGAAATGGTTGCTCAAGGTCAAATCTCAGTCCAATCAGACAATAACTTAAACCTCCTGGAATAGAGGCCCATGAGATATGTGCAAATGATCCCTTAACAAACATCAAGTGTTTCAGCTATATGGCTTCTGAATGTCCATGACTTTTTACTGTTTCCTCTATTCCAGAAAGTTTAAGGTATCACACAGTAAAATCTCTAGCTTGGCTAGGTTTTTCCTTGTAGTTTTTACTAATTGGTTTGTCCGTGTGACCTTTTAACATTTTGGTTTTGTTTGTTAGTTGGGATATTTTGCAGACACCTTAATGGTTATGGACATCAGCTGGGTTTAAATACCCTGTGCTTCTACACTATAGCCAAACAGTCTGCATATGCTGTGCTGATGAGGTCATAAGAAGGCCAAAATGTGCATGTCCACAGCTAGTGGAATTTGGCTTTGTTAGCCAGAATCTGTCCATAAAGACTTAAAAAGGAAAAAGGAAAAAGTCATGGACATTCAGAAGCCATATAGCTGAAACACTTGATGCCCTTAAGGGGTCATTTGCATATATCCCATGGGCCTCTATTCTAGGAGGTTTAAGGTATCACACAGTGAAAACTCTAGCTTGGCTAGGTTTTTCTTGTAGCTTTTACTAATTAGTTTGTCTGTGTGACTTTTTTACTTTTTGGCTTTATATACTTAAATCACATTTATATGGCTGTAACTTGGTCATCTCTAGATAAATTTCTGAAGCACTATAAATTGGCTGTGTTGTTCAGGTTTAGATTTTACTCTGATGCCTTGTAGAACTGTAGCAGTGTAGTTTTGTGCCACAGGCAATACATGTACACATTTGCTGTCACCCTGCACTGTGTATATATATATATATATATATATATATATATATATATATATATATATATATATATATATATATATATATATGTATACAAACACACACACACACACACATATATATATATATATATATATATATATACATACATATATATATATATATATATATATATATATATATATATATATATATATGCATCCATCCATGCTTATGAGTCACATCAAACAGTAGAAACCTCATGAACAGCCATCACCATCCACAGAGAATACTAAGTAAACAGAGAATGGAAGTAGATTGTCAGGCATTTCATCTTTAATCACACACATAACACTCAAACACCTTTAGAAAATTTAGAGTTTCCAGTCTACCTACAGCATGTCTTTCTGAGGCTGAGCAAAACCAGAGTACCTAGGAGAAAAAATGCAATTGTAGGAAGGGCATGCAAACTGTGTTCCATGCAGAAGGCACACCCTGCCAAGAAGCAAGCCAGAGAACCTCTTGCTGTGAGGTGACAATGTTACTCCCTGTGTCACTGTGCCATCCATGTTGTGTATAAGCCATTGTTTATGACAACTTGTCAACTGTCAAACTTTTTTTATGTAACAAGTTATTAATGTAACACTCTAACAACTTTTTGCTACCACCAAAAAGAGAAGCTTTAGTTAACAAAGTGTCATTACAATACTGCGATCACTTATAGACAGCTTGTAAACTACTTAAAAAAGGATTTGACAGTTTACAAGCTGTCATTAAGCAATCACAGTCATGATTGCTTATAGACAGTTTATAAATCTCCTTTTTAAAAACAGAACATCTTTATGTTGTACATGTTTTCTGTAAGTGGTTGTGATTTTGGTTACTTGATGACAGCTTGTAGACTGCCAAACTTTGTTTAAGATAGCATACTTACTGGAAGCTCACATCTGGAAGAGTTGTTCCCCTGCACCCTGACTTTTCAATGGTTCTGAGGTCATGGCTATCAAGGGTATGCTCATATACAGAGCCAGCCTAGAAAAATGAGTTGTTGACTCTATTGTGCCAGTTCCTGCAGCCACAGACTTGCATGGTTAGATACAGAAATGATGGTACTTATAATGCTTCATCTATGAAAAGAGTTCTGGCGACATAAAGATTCCTTCTCTCCTCCCCACCTGCATTTTCTGCAGCCATTCTGGTAATAATTTGAAATACCAGGACCCGCTAGAGTGATCCCCAAAATATGGAGATTGAATGGCCGAAAGAATGGACTTACATATTCTAAGTGCGAGATGCCATTTCTTGGAATACTCCCTTTTTCAAATGTATGTCGATCTTGGAGCTGGTATACATACAAGTTTGGGGGATATTGAAGCTTCCCTTCCACATGGGAGGCTGCAGGGGGGCTTACCCCACCAGCAAAAAGAAGTTTTAAGGAGAATAGCGAGTTTCAAAATGTTCTTTTCTAACATGTCTGTGGCCTTTTTTTTTGTTTTGGTTTTTCTTCACTCAGCATTCCATATTCTGACATTTCAATAGGGAGCCTCTTGCCACTCTTATTTTGTACAGAATTATAGCACTCTACATTGGCTTTACTTTATTTGGGTAAGAGTGCATTTATTTTCTTTTATTTTATTAATTTAGCATTTGTTTACTGGGACAATCTGATGTTGATGCAACGCATGCCCCTTTTCAGTGGTGTACCAAGGAGTAAAGCTCCACACAGTAAATAACATAACATAGTACAATCAGATCCATTTGGAACATTTTTTTTTCAAAAACATTTTTATTTTGTTTTCATTATAAATATATGCAAATGTACATATAACAAATTAAATCAAACAATAACAAAACTATTTACAATATTTACATTCATCCATGATAATCCATGTGAAGTTACCCGCATTTGTTCAAAAGGTTTTCCAATTTTTGCCATGCTGTTTTTTATGAGCAATGTTATGAATTCTACAACAAATGGTTTGCAGTTCTTTTTTTACAAACAACTTTTGCTAAATTAATAAAATCTTTAAACATCAAATCTTGCTTACTTTTCCAGTTCAAAGTAATAACTTTTCTGGCAATTGCAAGAACTGACCAGCATAACTGAATCTGAGATTTAGGTATTACATTAGGTATAGTAACATTGAATGGGATTAGTGAGTTAGAAATATGACAGTTTTCAGATCAAAAAGCATTTACAAAATATCTGAAGTCTTTCCAGTATTGAACAACATTTCTACATTCAATGAACATGTGAACTCAGTTGGCTACTAGTAATTCATCACATTTCCAACATTTACTTTCACTGTTTTTGAGTATAAGATTTGTTTTATGTGGAGTATAGAAACTCCTGTTCATAAATTTCCATGTATACAATCTCCAATATAATGAAGAAGAGGTACCATACATAGAATTCAATAACAATTTTTTGAGTCATCGGATATTTGTTCTCCATTAATCTTTACATAGCAATTCCAAAAATCTGAGTCAAACTTTAGAGTGTCTTCTCTTAGTATATTATAGATAGGTGAGATACTTAATTTTTGATCAGCTGTCTTTTCAAGACACCTAATAAAAAGCTGGATCAAACTAGGTATACATTCAGTCTCTAGGTTGATTGATACTCTCATTTTGTTTTTTATAAACTGCAGTAATGAGTGTATAAACAACCAACTGTCTTGACTATTATCAAAATTACATAAAAGAGAGTTTAGGGGTTTAATACTCTTATTCTCAATAAATTGATGCCAGAATATCAAGTTATTTTCCTTTAATTCTTGCATTGCATTGATGTTAAAAGAGTCTAGGCAATCAGGGGAGTATGCTATAGGGAATATAAGAAATATATATTGTTTAATGCTGTAATTACAATCAACTATATTTTTAATGTTATTAAATATTTGATTAATTTCATAAGAAAAATGATCAAACTTCTTATGAAACAAAATTCACGTAATACCTAATGAACTCTACTTATTCCATATTGTTCCTTAAATTGATTTTCTATAGTTCTGACATCAGTTATATGAATCTCATGTACTATTTTCCAGCCAGATGTATAGGTAGGTGTGATCCAATGTAATATTACATTAATTATAACTGATTTGGAATAAAGATCTAAGCTAGGGAATGTATATATACAAGTTTGGGGGATATTGTGCCATTTATATGCAATCCTAGGTTTTAAGGAGAACCATAAAAATTTAAGTAGCATGTAATCTAATTTTTTAAATACGTTTTTGGGAGGGTGTAGTATCAATTATTGTATATAAACAAATTTTTAGGTAAAATTATCATTTTAATTAAAGAGAGCCCATCCTCCATTGTGAAGAATATTTTATTCCATCTTTTGATTAGTTCACTAATGGTGGTTATTAAATTATTGTAGTTTAGGTTAACAGACACTTTCCATGTACTCTTTATACTGACACGCAAATATTCTGGGTCTATATTACATTGACGAATGCTTAAATGTTCAAATCTCTAAAGGTTGACCTTTAGAGATCGAACATTTAAGTGTTCGAAAATGTAATAAAACAAAGAAAAAAAAGGTAAACTGAAAGGGTTTTAGCAGGGGGGCACATGCACCCCCCCACCCCCCTACTTAAATATACAAACTCTGAAATTGCACTTCAGTGCACGGCAGAGCAGAAACGGGAAATTTCCCATTCCCTACACTGTAGAGCGATCTTGGAGTTGGTATATTTAAGTAGCGGGGGTGTAGGGGGTGCAGGAGGGCTTGCCCCCCACCTTACACCCTTTAGTTTTTTTGTTTTACTTTTATTTATTTATTTTTTAATTTTTAAAGATATTCGAACACTTAACTGTTCGATCTCTAAAGGTCGACCTTTAGAGATTTGAACATTTAAGCATTCGTTTATCTAATATAGACCCAATATTCTAATACATCATTCTCCCAATTAAACAGGCTATTCTCTCTTAAGTTTTTGTTGATCTTTTTGATAATTAGTAATGTTTTTTGGATTTAATATGATTAAATTTAAGCCCTGAAATTCTTTCAAACTTGCTTAAGGTATTTATAACATCATGCAAAGAACCATCACCATCACCCAACGTTAACAACATATCATCAGCAAATAACTGTATCTTAGGACAATAGTCCTTATTAATTTGAGAGCCTTTTATATTTTACTTGTTTCTGATATATGTAGCAAAAGGTTCCATTGAAAGAGCAACAATAATGATGACAAAGGACAACCTTGTCTAGTTCCCTTGAGGATTTTTAGTGGTGAAGATAGACATGATCCGATTTTCACATAAGCTTGTGCCCCACTATAAATTTTCATGAATAAGTTGACAAAATCTAAGGAGAATTCAAAACCAATCAGAATTATTTGTAGATAAGCCCAACTAATAGAATCAAACATCGTTTCTATGTCTAGGCTGATAATAGTTAGTTGTTTTTATATTTGCATGCTATGTCTATTAATATTAGTAATTTAATAATGTTATCTTGCACTCTTCTATAAAGAATGAACCCTGTCTCATCATTATGTATTAGATTAGGTAATATAAAAGAAAACAAGGTTTGGCAGGAAAAGTAGTACAATTTCAGTAGCAGGTTGTTTAACAGAAAACAGTAGTATGAAGCCAGAACAGAGACATACTTACGCAAGTAACAGAGGTACAACACTGATCATGTGATCATGGGAGAATTAGATAAAGGATACTGGAGAATGGAATATCGTCTAGTAACACAATTCTACATGAATTGATACAGAGAGTGAGAGAAGTAAAGCAAATCAAAGCCAAGAGAGGAGTAAGGTTGAGTGGGAGCAAAAAGGTAGAAGAAATGGTCAGTAATTTTGTTCAGATAAGGTAGTGAGGAAGCCCCAGCCAATTCAGTTTTTAAGGGCTGTACAATGATGGGAGTATGAAGACAGGCTGGCAGCAAATCTTTCACCTTTGTTGTAGCATGAATCTAGTTTATTTTTTTGGATTAAGTCCAGGTCTGTGAGTACAGCAGATACATACAGAAGTGATGGAAGTTGATAGGTTCATGTTACAGTTCTCCTAGCTTTATTGTTGATGTAGGACTTGGATCAGAATAGTACACCAACTGTATAATATGCTTTTTTAATGTGTTTGTTTAATCAATTGAAGTACATGATGCTTAGACGTCATGTTTTCATCTGTTATAACACCAAGTGGCCTTATTTGGGGTACTAAATCTAACGCTATGCTATTTTGTCAGTGATAAAAAAATGTGTGCTTTGAAAGCCTAGAGTGCTTTAGGGTGAACAATGTTAGTTTAGTCTTACAGGGATTAAGGAAGTATTTGGAATTGAATAGACAGGTTTCAGTGGCTGAAAGGGACTCGTGAGTGTTTTCGTGCAATTTTTGAAGGATAGGTGGTGATCAGAAAAGGGCAGAGTCATCTGCCTATTGCACTGTTATAACCTGCTTGTTGACCTTAAGCAGATTGTTAGTAAATACGTTAAGTAAAATGGTGCCTAATATTGATCCTTGTGGTATGTTGAAAGAAAGAGGAAAGAAAGATGAATAGCTCTGTTGCCATTTGTGATAAACTGAGAGGCTGCCAGCCCAGCTAGATAGAATTTTATAAATAATTATATGCCATTGATAAATATTAATATGATCCATAAGCTTGTTTGACAAATGTAAGAAAACTGGGTTATGTGCTGAGCTTCAAAAATTTAACCACAGTGTACCCTGCTGGAAGAAAGCTAATAAGTAAAGAATTTTATGACAGTGTGTGATCTCAAGCTGGGAGACAGGATGTCTGCAGCTGGAAATTCTTTCTATTGTTTTATGAGAGAGATAATTACCAGGTTTCACATGTAACATGTCTTTTATTGCTGTGACTTCCTGGCAGCTGAAGATCACAAAGAAATGCTAAAATTTAAGTTCTATGAGCCTGGGAAACTTAATCAAAAGTAACAAGAATGATGTAATCTAAAATTATTCAGCAGTAATGTGTATTATAAATTTAAGACTATCTCAGAGAGAGAAAGAGAGTGCATTTTGTATTTGTCTTCAGACTGTTAACAACTCACCAGTATTTGCCTTGCTTTGTAAGTAAGTTATTTAGGTACAGTGATTTCTCTTAGAAACAGAAATACAATAAGATTAGTTTAGATGCTTTCTATATTTATGTCAGACTGTCCAACAATGTTGTTTTTAAAGTATTTCCTGTGATTTCTGAACTCTCTATTGTCACTGTGTTATATTAATAAGTATTGTCTTGTGTTTTTATTATTTATTACTAAATGTATTTAAACCTTTTAACTGTGGCTGTTTTGTGTAGAGATAATTTAATTGGATAACAGTAACATTGCACAGTAGAATTGGACACCCTTTGGTAAGGGCCTTTATAGTAGCTGATAAGAGTGGTTGGTGGCAGGTGGTACTACCGTATTGTCTGGGCAGAAGGTGGCATAGCTGGAGAACCTGTGCCAGCTTTCCCCAAGAGTATCTGCTTGTATATAACTAAAATTTCAAAGTGTGCATGTGTCAACTACTTGGGCAGGGACACGAAGCACTGGTTGGACAGAGAGGAGGCTGGAGATTTTGGCTTGACCACTTGGCTGAGATCTGAACCCTATAGCTGTGCCAGTTGGGAGTCTTGGGGATCTGGAGAGAAAGGGAGAAACCAGCGACAGACTGACTGTGATCTCTGTGTGCTCTTAAGGGAAATTGTACTTTACTGTGCGTGTACTTGTTCTCCTCCAAATGTGGATGCCCCTCACTGGTGCTAGTAGTGAGGATTGAGGCTCCTTGATTACTGGGCCAGTGCATGGGTGTCACACCATTAACTGCTTGTTGCCTGTCTGATAGGTAACTATGGGACCAGATATAAGTGAGCAGCACAGAAGTAAGAAGGAAAGTTCTACAAGTATTTTATTGTAAGAGGCTGTGTGAAATGCCTTGGATATGTCCAAGAAGATAGATAAAACCATGTTGCCTTTGTTGATTTCATTGTTACGTGTGTTGGTGAAACTATGAAGGACAGCTGTAGTGTTGTGCTTGGGATGACATTTTGGGTCATTGAGATAAACTTATTAACAATAAGACAGTTAATTCATTGAAAGTTAATATATTTGTCAAGGATTTTAGAAAGTCAGGATAGAATTGCTATCGGTCTATAGTTTGTAACGTCAGTGGATACTTCCCTTTACTTAGGGTGTTATGTATGATGCTTTCCAAAGTGTTGAGATGTAGCTTTCTCTTACAGAATGGTTTATAAGGATTGAAACAGGATGTGCCAGAGCATCTGTTGTAATTTTTAGGTATTATGCTGTTAAGATGTTAACGGTTAAAGCTGAAGATTTTTAGTCTGAGGAGATGTTTTTTAATTCTGCAGGTTAAGATGGGCTGAAAGTGGAATTAAGCATGGTTGTCAGTTTGTACTGGGTTTGAAAGAGGAAGCGGGTTATTTTTGATTAGTGAGAAGATGGTTTGAATAAGGTGAGAATTGAACTGGTTGTCTATGCTATCTATATAGTTATTGTAGGTTGTTGGTGTTGGTATACTGGAATGGCCTTGGTGAAGGAGTTTGTTTATAAAGGTTCTAAATAGCTTGGGATTGAAAGTTGATGAAGAAAGGTTGTTTATCAGACTTGATTTGATGTTTGGCAAGGTTTCTAATTTTGTATGAATTTCTCAAGAGAAGTGTGAGCATTTTGTTTGGTCCATGTATTTTAGGCTTTATCTCTTAGGTTCATTAAGTTGATTGGTTTCTATTGTCACCTGGGGGGAGGGTTTTATTTTACTGTTTTACTTAGGAGTGGAGCAAGGTGATTTAGGATGTAGATGTAGATGGTGGGGTAATAATCTAGGTGAAGCCATACTGGTTTATTGGGCTCGTTGGCTTGTCTGAGTTAAAAAGTAGTCTGCCTTTGTTAAGGTTTCAAGCGGTATTAATGTATGGCACTGCATTGTCAAGGGGCAGTGTCTTATTGGAGTTCAATTACATTGTGTTATGGTGGAGCTGAAGGTATGTTTACTGAAAGAGGGCAGATTGTGTATTACATTTTTGTTAATGGAATGCTGTTGTGGTGATTTGAGGGTGAAGGTAGGGTTGTGCCAGGTGAGTAACTTGAGCTGCTTATTTGCTTTTGTTTGGTGATACATACTGAATCAAGTATGGATTGCCTACCAGTTCTTTCATTTATCCTAGTTGGTGGGGTAATAATCTAGGTGTAGCCATACTGGTTTATTGGGCTCGTTGGCTTGTCTGAGTTAAAAAGTAGTCTTCCTTTGTTAAAGTTTGCAATATGGTAGTTTCGTCTGTGATGTTGTGTGATAGATAGCCATCACAGAGTACTATCTGCTGTGGAAATTTTATCTGTTGGTATGCTATGATGTGTGTATCTGTATATATATATATATATATATATATATATATATATATATATATATATATATATATCTATATGTATAGATATATACACACACACACACACACACACACACACACACACACACACACACACACACACACACACACACACACACATGGGTCCACTATTAAATCTCGAGATACTGAAATATCAAATTTCGATATCTTGAGACAAACATATCAAAAACACACTACAACGAAAAATTTAAAAAACGAGCATCACTATACTGAAAGCTCATAATACTGAATTTTCAGCATGCGAAGTTTAGTTTTTTAATATACCCTCCACCATGCGAACAAAAACACAAACACAACCTTTCTGCCTTCACCATACCAAACCAACACAACACACACACCAACAAAACACAAATTATCTACGTATAAGCAGAGGGGTAAGCCCCCCACAACCCTGCTAATTGGTTTCCATTTATAACTTCAATTTACCATAATGTCATCTCACTTAATAGTGAGATGACAACATCTAAACTTCAAAAGAGGGAACTCCCAGAATGGTGAATTTCACCTCTGGGAAACTAACCACTTGGCCACCACTGATGACCATTGCCATTTTCTCCACTGAAGTGCGATCTTGGAGTTGGAATATTTAAGTAGGGGGTTGTCACTTTGATGGGTTTAATTTGTTTATTTATTTATATTTTGTCAGTGGTGGCCAAGTGGTTAGTTTCCTGGAGGTGAAATTCGCTGTTCCGGGAGTTCAGTCTTTTGAAGTTTAGATGTTGTTGAGGCGACGTTATGGTAAATTGATCTTATAAAGTAGAACCTGCTAATTATATATACCAACTCCGAGGTTGCACTACCACAAAAAAACACAACAAACCTACTGTTATGCAGCCTACACCTCCAATGATCATTGTCAAACATATACCTGTGAAAAACACACACTACCCATGTACAAAAATCACCACTTTCATCATTAACACATGCACACACACTCTCACCTACCTACCCCAACCTACTCCTAAAACTTCCCAAAAAGTTTTAAAAAATTACAAATTTCTACCCAAAACCCTTAAACAGTAGCAACCTAACTGAATCTCTGCATATAACCACATATCAGCCATCATGTCTAGATCCCAGATCACACTGCACCTTAAAGAGACAGCAAACCATAAAGAACACACCACACAACAACTACAGTGGATTCTGTAAACTAAGAGTCATTAAAATGCAGTTTTGAATAACTGCACTTTTGATGTGTTCATCTCGAGATACTGAAATTTAATATTTTAGTATTTTGAGTGTATGTATATATATATATATATATATATATATATATATATATATATATTTGTGCTTGTTTAGTTTAAGGTAGGAGATGAGCAGTTCTGCACTGTGAAATTTTCTGAGGGGAAGGTATCACTTCTAGTGATTGTTTTGTATATGATAGCTACTCTTCCTGTCCTATAAGTCTTTCTGTCCAGTCTGAAGATGTTATGACTTGGTGGGTGAATGTGTTCATGTGTTATTTCTTGTTTTATTTATTTATTTATTTGTTTATTGTCGTTTGTTAACCAGGTTGGTCCAGCTGAGCCATAGGCCTGTTTTCAGTGGAGACCCGAGGAGAAAAGCTCCAGTTACAATTACAGTCATTCAAGACAAATATTTATATCACAGATGGCATATAACAAGAAACATACACAGCAAAGTGAAATAACAGATGGCATATAGCAAGAAAAATATACAGCAAAGTGAAATAATCAATTTAACAGTTATGTAGGCTTCAGTGTATATCTATACAGTAGTGACAAGTAAATGTAAGGGTTTATTTACAAGAAAAAGGGTGTTGGTGTGTTGTAGTATTAAAACTATGGAGAGGAGCAGAAACTGAGGACAGAGAAAGATATGAGCGAAGAGACTAGATTTCAAAGGGGGGGGTAGCTAGAACCAAGTTGGAGCTTGACAGGGACAGGACCAGGTGTTCTGAAGATGGTGTTTAAGTTCAAGTTTGAACTGGGACTTATGAGGGATACTTCTTATATTATGTAGGAGGGAGTTCCAGTAGCAGGCTACTGAGTACTTGTATAGGTACTTCCCAATACTTTTTATGGGTTTGTAGATGTCCAGAAGATGTTTGTCAGATGTACATAGCTGGTGTCGGGGGTTGTATGGTGCTACAATATTAGAGATAGATGAGGAGACGGTGGGGTTATAAAGAACAGAGTATGTTATATGCAGTTGAGGAAGGAAAAGTTGTTTAGGGAATTCAGGTCATTGCAAAATCTTTAGGGCAAGGCAGTGGTGGGATTTATAGGGGAGATTGGAGGCAAACTTAGCTATTTTATTATAGGTTTGCTCTAGTTTGCTGAGAAGAGATGACTGGAGGTTAGTAAGGACAGGAGCAGCATACAGAAGACAGGGTAAGAGGAGGGACATGGCTAGGGAAGGTTTGGAGGAGGGAGAAAGAAATGTATGATTATGGTACAGGAGGCCAAGTTTTTGGTGGGTTTTCGTTATGCATTGATATGTTAATCAAATTTTACTTCATCATTGATGATGACACCAAGTAAATTAGCATGTGGTTCTGGTCTGATGATGGTATTGTTAAGGGAGGTAATGGAGAAAAAGGTTTTTATGTTGTGCTAGTGATTTAGGAAGAAAAAGTAGAAGTTTAGTTTTTTTAGGATTTAAGATTAGTTGATTGTCAGTGAGCCAGGTTTCGATGGAAGAAAAAGTGTTTTGGGGAAGAGAAAGGAGTTCAGGGATACTGTGGGCAGTGGTAATAAGGGTGAAATCATCAGCATATTGTAAGAGTGTTGAGAGGTTAGCAGCAGAGTGTAAGTTGTCAGTGAAGATATTGAACAGGAGGGGACCCAAAATGAAGCCTTGGGGAACACCAGTGTAGACAGGCAGAAATGGGGAGGTGATAGTTTGCCAGCGTATAGACTGTAGTCTATTAGATAAATAACTAGTGAACCAGACTATAGAAGGGATAGAGAGGTGAAGGTCAGAAAGTTTAGTTAACAGTTTAGAGTGGGAGATGGTATCAAAATCCTTAGAGAGATCAATGAATAGACAAGAAAGAATTATGTTGTTATCACGGGCTTCTGCTACAGTTTGGGTGAATGAGAGTAGAGCAATAGATGTGTTGTGATGGGGTCTAAAGCCGTGTTGGGTGGGAGTTAAGAGATTATTGCCAAGCAAGTGTTTGAGTAACTGAGAACAAACACATTTTTCTAGTATTTTTAAAGCATAGTAATAGGATGACAGCTTGAGGGATCAGTGGAGTTACCATCTTTATGGAGAGGAATTGTGTAAAAGGATTTCCATAATTTGGGGACAGCAGACTCTGTAATGGAATGATTAATGAAGATAGAGACTGGGTAGGCAATAGAATTGATAGCAATTTTAAGGAAGTGGGGGATAAATTGTCTACAGAAGGAGAGCAGGGTTTGCGTTTATTTAGTTGGGATTTGATAAAGGCAGTGGGAACAGGCTGTAAGGAGAAGGTGTTAGAGGAAGAAGGGCTGTGGGGTAAAGGTAGAGAAGAGGCTTTGGGACTATGTTAGTTTAGGTTCTGGGTTGTTTCTATGAAGGAATTGTTTAATAGGGCAGCAGTTTCAGTGGCAGTTGTGAAGACTGGTAGAGATGGGTGAAGGCTGCCAGCCTAGCCAGATAGAATTTTATACATAATTCTATAATTTGTAAATATGAATGTGAATCACAGGCTTGTTGTCTTAAATGAAAAAATGCTGTTACAAAAATGTGGCAACAGTGCTCTCTATTGACCCAGTAAAAGCATGTTGTGACCTTTTGATCTAAAGTTGGCTCCAGTCTGGCTAGATGAAGGCTTCCTACCTATTGTTTTAAGGCTAAAGTTAATGATCAGAATTTACATGTGGACTGTCCTTTATTGCTGTAAGTGTAAAAGAATGTAAATGCAGTTTCGGTCAGCCTGGGAACACCAGGAAAGTGTGAAATGATGCAATGTTTTATCAGAACTGCAGTTTCAATATAAACAGTGATAACCAGAGATTATTGAGCATTTTTGTTGTGAACATCCAACTCACAGCACTGCCAGTTGTCATATGTAAGTTATCATAGAACTTGTGTTTTCTTTTAGATTAGCTAGGAACTATAAAGTTTAGACTAAGTGTTTTTCTGTGATGTCAAAACTGTACTGCTGATTTATTTTAAATATTTCTGTGTTATCTCTGAACTCTTATGACTAGCACTGTGCAGTAGAAAGTATTATCTTGTGGTTTTAATTATTTATTATTAAATATTTTAAAACCTTTTAACTGTGGCTGGTTTGTGTAGAGCTAAGTTAAGCTCTAAGAGTACATTAATATGTATATAAGGATCCTGTACGAGGTCACTCTAATAAGCCTTGAGACTGTTTAGTCACATCTACCAATTGGATAATATTGCACAGTAATACTTGGACACCCTTTTAAGGGCCTTTGGGTAGCTGATAATATTAGCTGGGTGGTGGCAAGTGATTACTACCGTATAGTCTGGGTAAAATGGGCACAGCTGGAGAACATGTGCTAGCCTTCCCCAGAAGTGTCTGTGTGGTTGTATAAACTTTTATCTCAAAGTGTGTGTGTGTGTCAGCTACTTGGGCAGGGACACAAAGCACTGGTTGGACAGAGAGGGTACTGGAGATTTTAGCCTGCCCAGCTAGGCTGAGATCTGGACCCTATAGCTGTGCCAGTGGGGAGTCTTATTGGGGACCTGGGGAGCAAGGGAATGACCAGCCCCAGACTGACTGTAATCTCTGTGTGCTATTAAGAGAAATTGCACTTTATTGTGTGTATTTGTTATCCTTTCCTTTCATATGAGATGCCCTCTCTGGTGTTAGTGGTTAGGACTGAGGCTCCTTGATTGCTTGGCCAGGGCACGGGCGTCACATATTAATTGGTGGCAGTGGTTGGGATATCCTCACATTTGTGTTTGGCAGCGGTGGGATAGACACATCACATATTAATTAGTTGGCAAATACTAATTGGCTTGTAGTGGTGTGGGTAGAATTAATCCTGTAGCTTGTGCACAGTGAGCTTTGAAGGTGTTTTGTACTTTAAAACAGCCACGCAGTGAATACTGAGAGTTCAGATCACAATTGTTTTATTTCTTTTGTTAGCTTAGTTAGTCAGGGTGAGCAGGCAGCATGTCAGCAGAGGAGTATGGAAAGCTGACAAGGAGCCAGCTGACGGAGATGTGCCAGGCTAGGGAACTGGTGCATGGAAACCTGATTAAGGCAGACCTGATTGCAGCCTTGGTTACAGCTGCATCAGAAAACAGCAACCAGGAGGACAATCAGACTGGCAGTGGAGATATAATTCCCTTGGAGAATGGGCAGCTCAACTTTTCTGCAGTAGACATAAAAATCCAGCTGGAGCTAAAGAGACTTGAGTTGGAGGCCAGGCATGTGGAATTAGAAGCAAATGAGAAACTGCGACATTTGCAGGCTGAGGAGAATGAAAAACTGCTATGTCTGCAAGCCGAGGAACAAGAGAGGCAGGGGCAGCATGAGAAGGAGATGCTGACTCTTTGCCAGAGTCATGGAGGTAATGGGGAAGGGAGTAACTGGAACCCAGAAGCACAAAAGGTCAGTAAATTTCTTCTGCAGTTTAAAGATGATGATAATTTTGATAGTTTCATTCATATGTTTGAGAGGGTAGCTATGGATATTGTGGGTCCTCTGAGTACCCCAAGTTCCACAGGGAAAAAGTATATCCTAATGGTGTGGATTATGCTACATGATACCCTGAGGCAGTGGCTTTGTCCTCCATTGAGGCAGAGAAGGTGGCAAATGCTTTGTTAGACATTTTCAGCAGGGTAGGTTTCCCAAAAGAAATACTGACTGACAGAGGTGCCAATTTTATATCAGACCTGCTGGCTTGTCTGTGGAAGTCCTGTGGGGTGAAGCACATGAAGACCACCCTCTACCATCCCCAGACTAATGGTCTTGTTGACAGGTTAAACTCTACAATCAAGTCCATGCTACGGGCATTTGCAGATGAGTTTAAGAGGGAGTGGGACAAATATTTTCCCCATATGTTGTTTGCTTACAGAGAAGATCCCCAGGAATCCACATGCTTTTCACCCTTTGAGTTGCTCTTTGGGCATAGGGTGAGGGGACCTCTAGATCAAATTCGAGATGAGTGGGAAGGTGAGTGTGAGTCTCACAAGGAGTCTGTTGTGGCATGTGTCCTAAACCTCAGAACAAGGCTCAAGGAACTCATGGGCTTGGCCCAGGAGAACCTGGCAGAAGCCCAACAATAGAAAAAGGTGTGGTATGACAGGAATGCTCGAGCTAGAGAGTATGCTGTTGGGCAGCAGGTAATGGTTCTCATTCCTGTCAGACACAACAAGCTGCAATCATCTTGGGAAGGTCCCTACAAGAAGGTAAGAAAAGTAAGTGATGTTAACTACATGGTGGAACTGCTAGGCAGATGGCAGAGGCACAAATTGTACCATGTTAACATGATGAAACCTTACCATGATAGGGGGGCCCTTGTGCTGAGCATTTGCAATGGATTGCAGGAGGAGTCTGAGGGAGATTTGGGGACTGATCTCCTCAGTGAGGCTCAGGCTGACACCTCAGTGTAAGGGGTAGCAATGTCCCAGCAGCTATCCTCTACTCAGGTTCGAGAAATCCAAGCAGTGTTGCAGGAATTTGGGGACATGTTCCCTGGGAAACCAGGGTGCACCCACCTAGTGCAGCATCAGGTGGATACAGGACCCCAAAGGCCTATTAGGCAGGCCCCTTATATGGTGCCTGAGAGAGTCAGACAGACCCTGAGGGAGGAGGTACAGGAGATGTTGGAACTAGGGGTGATTCAAGAGTCCAACAGTCCCTGAGCCTCCACAGTGGTGCTGGAGCCAAAGAAGGATGGCAGCACCAGGTTCTGTGTGGACTACAGGAAATTAAATAGTCACACAGGGTCAGATGCTTACCCCATGCCTAGGACAGATGAGGCCCTAGAGCAGTTGGGTGGGACTAAGTATCTTACAATCATTGCTCTTACCAAGGGTTACTGGCAGGTGGCCTTGACCCCCAGTGCTAGAGAGAGGTCAGCCTTTGTGACTCTTTTTGGCTTGTATGAGTTCACAAAGATGCCCTTTGGGATGAAGAATGCCCCAGTGACTTTTCAGAGGCTGGTAGATAATATCCTAGCAGGAGCAGGAGGGTTTGCCATTGCTTACCTAGATGATATTGCCATCTACAGCCATTCCTGTCCAGAGCACCTTCAGCATGTCAGGGAGGTGCTGGGCAGACTATAGAGGGCATGAATGACCATTAAGCCGAGCAAATGTCAGGTGTGTATGGTGGAGGTCTCCTACCTAGGACATTAGAGTGGGGAGTGGTAAGATAAGGCCAGAACCTGCCAAAGTGGAAGCCATTCAGGCATGGCTTGCACCTGTTAATAAAAAGCAGGTGAAGGCATTTTAGGGACAGCAGGGTACTACAGAAAGTTCATCCCCAGTTATACTACCATAGCTGCTCCCCTCACAGACCTGACAAGGAAGAACAGGCCAGATAAGGTAGTGTGGACCCAACATATGAGCAGGCATTCCAGAAGCTTAAAGAAGCTTTGGGAGGACCCCCTGTGTTAGCCAGTCCAGATTACAGCAAATAATTTGTTGTGTAGGTGGATGCTTCAAACCATGGGGTGGGGGCTGTACATAGCCAGATTTCTTCAGAGGGGGAAGAGCACCCAGTGGTTTATCTCAGTCGTAGGCTCCAACCCAGGGAGGAATGCTATGCAGCTGGAGAAAATGAATATATAGCCATAGTGTGGGCATTGCAGAAATTTCAGCCTTATCTGTATGGAAGGAAATTCACTGTTATGACAGATCACAACCCCTTAACATGGTTAAACAGAGCCAGCCCGCAAAATGCCAAGTTGTTAAGATGGAGCCTAGGGTTGCAAGCATATGATATGTCAGTGTAGCACCGCATTGGGGTTAGCAATATCAATGCAGATGGACTTTCAAGACAGGGAATGGGGTGAGGTAAACTCAGACAGACCTAACCCTCTCAAGCGGCGTTTCTCAAGGGTCACTTGAAAAACTAGCTTGAGTTCTCCGGGGGGGGGGGGGATGTGAAGACTGGTAGAGATGGGTGAAGGCTGTCAGCCTAGTCAGATAGAATTTTAGACATAATTCTATCATTTGTAAATATGAATGTGAATCACAGGCTTGTTGTCTTAAATGAAAAAAATGTTGTTACAAAAATGTGGCAACAGTGCTCTCTACTGACCCAGTAAAAGCATGTTGTGACTTTTTGATCTAAAGTCGGCTCCAGTCCTGCTAAATGAAGGCTTCCTGCCTTTTGTTTTAAGGCTAAAGTTAATGACCAGAATTTACATATGGACTGTCCTTTATTGCTCTAAGTGTAAAAGAATGTAAATGCAGTTTCTGTCAGCCTGGGAACACCAGGAAAGTTTGAAATGATGTAATGTTTTATCAGAACTGCAATTTCAATATAAACAGTGAGAACCAATGAATATTGAGCATTTTTGTTGTGAACATCCAACTCACAGCACTGCCTGTTGTCTTATGTAAGTTATCTTAGAACTTGTGGTTTCTTTTAGATTAACTAGGAACAATAACGTTTAGACTAAGTGTTTTTCTGTGATGTCAGAACTGTACTACTGATTTATTTTAAGTATTTGTGTGTGATCTCTGAACTTTTTTGACTAGCACTGTGTAGTAGAAAGTATTGTCTTGTAGTTTTAATTATTTATTATTAAATATTTTAAAACCTTTTAACTGTGGCTGGTTTGTGTAGAGATAAGTTAAGCTCTAAAAGTACACTGCATGTATATAAGGATCCTGTACCAGGTCACTCTAATAAGCCTTGAGACTGTTTAGTCACATCTACCAATTGGATAATAATATTGCACAGTAATAATTGGACACCCTTTTAAGGGCCTTTGGGTAGTTGATAATATTAGCTGGGTGGTGGCAAGTGATTACTACCATATAGTCAGTGTAAAAGGGGCACAGCTGGAGAACCTGTGCCAGCCTTCCCCAGAAGTGTCTGTGTGGTTGTATAAACTCTTATCTCAAAGTTTGTGTGTGTCAGCTACTTGGGCAGGGACACAAAGCACTGGTTGGACAGAGAGGGTGCTGGAGATTTTAGCTTGCCCAGCTAGGCTGAGATCTGGACCCTATAGCTGTGCCAGTGGGGAGTCTTATTGGGGACCTGGGGAGCAATGGAGCAACCAGCCCCAGACTGACTGTGATCTCTGTGTGCTCTTAAGGGAAATTGCACTTTATTGTGTGTATTTATTATCCTTTCCTCATATATGACATGCCCTCTCTGGTGTTAGTGGTGAGAATTGAGGCTCCTTTATTTCTGGGCCAGGGCACGGGCATCACAGCTGTATTGAGGGGGAAGAGTTTGGGAGTGGGAGGAGTACTGGGGTAGAGGATTTTGTTAACAGTGAACCAGAATTTCTTGGGGTTCATATGTGGGCTGCAATGGTTGGAAATGAAAAATTATTTTTTTATCATTAATTATTAGTTTTTTACACTTGTTTCTAAGTTCTTTGAAGTGTTGAAGTAGGGGAGGGGTTTTATTTTTGACCCAGGTTTTCCAGGCAGTGTCCCTCTAGTGCATAATAGAACGTGTTTGCTTGGTGAGCCAGGGGGCACAGTTTGATTTTAATCTAATTTTTCTAGATGAGGCCATGGTGTTTAATATGTCTAGAGATATTTTCCTGAAGGCAGTTACAGCATCATTTAGGGGGAGGTTATAAAGGAAGGTCCAGCTGATGTTGGACAGTGTAGAGTTAAACTTGTCTGGGTCGAAGTGAGTTAGATTACAACATACTCTGTAGAGGTGTTCTTTGGGTGATTGATGAGAGTACCTATGGACATAGGTGGGGGAAGTGGTCACTCAGAGAGTTGGGAAGTGTGCCATGGTTATGATAGATACAAAGGCCAGAAGTTAGGGACCAGTCTATAATAGATGTTTTAAATGATGCTAGAGGTTTTGTTAGTCCTGATAGAGAAGGATATGATTTGGTGGAAGCCATAAAGACTGAGACCATGAGTAGGAGAACTGGAGGAAAATGAAGCCCAATCAATGTTTACGTCACCAAGTATAATGGTTTCATAGGTAACATTGTGGGAGAGCCAGGAGAGAAAGCTTTCAAGAATAGAAATGTTGTCACCAGGGGGGATATAGATAGAGACAATGGCAATTTTTTTATGAGGGTTAAGATGGCAGTTTACGATGAGGATTTCTGCAGGAGCAAAGCTGGTTAAGGGGATTGAGAGTAGAGAGATAGTAAGTTGGTTGGAGTATAGTATGGCAACACCTCCACCTCTTTGATTAGCTCTGTCTACATGGTAGATGTTGTGGCCGGTGGGTAGGATTTCTGAGTTAGAGATGTGAGGCTTTAACCAGGTTTCAGATAGGGTTAAGATATGAGGGGAGTTAAGTTGGATCCAAGAGTGCAATTCAGTTGTTTTGTTCACAATGGACTGTTTCAGGTTTTTTGGTAATGAATATATCAGAGGAGTAGTGTACAAAGCATGTGTGGGCATCTTCCATTTTGTTACATATATTTTGGAGGTTTGCAATGATTTAAGTAAGCTTCTGTTGTCAGTTAGGAAAGACAGGATGTGCAAAATTAAAAAGGTTTTGATGTGGAGGGTTGGATGGGGATTAGGATGAACATCTCTGCCTACTTTTACAAAGGAAATGATATGAAGATGGGAGAGTAGCCATTTAGACTTATATTTATATTTAGTCAGTGGAGCTTGAGTTTTATGATTGTACCTGAGGTATTTATAGGAGAAAAGGTCAGAAAGAGTGGTGTGACAGAGTTTATGTGAAATGGCGAGGATGTAGGATGATGTTAAGTATTATACATTATGAGAATTGTGGGAGAGATTTCATATTGTACCAGCTGTGACTGAGGCTGAAATAAAGGCCTCTATTTGGTTGGCTATACTATGTTGGTAATTGCTTTAATTTTTTTGTTTGAGGAGAAGAGTGTGTGGCATTAAGGAGTGAATAAAGGTAGAGAAGGGGGTGGGTAGTAATTGGGGTATTGTAGGTGAGCGAAGGTAATTTAAGCATAGTGAGGGCTAATGGAGCAAGCCACTCCATACAGGATAATGTGCTGTTTAAAAAACAATGTAGTGATATCAGGAGTCTTATGGTACATATGTTGTGTGTCCTTGTTTTTGTTTGGTTTTAAGAATTAAGCTGCAAGAAGGCAGCAATAT
>NC_056726.1:1599115081-1599155081 GCF_019279795.1 Protopterus annectens | reverse complement strand
GAAAAAAAAGACATTTGTCTTTCAGGCCTTCTTGCATGGAGTCCTGGAGCAGAATCTTGGCAGTTGACTGTTCAAAGAGGAGGCAAAGAGGTCTACTCAAGGAACTCCCCAGATATGGATCAAATCATGGAAGAGCACCTAATCTAGTTTTTATTCACGAGGGCCTGTCCTTGTCCTACTCGGCATGTCTACCACACAATTTTGCTCTGACAGAATGTAGGATGTCTGTGGAGTTAGATTATGCTGTGAAACTATATCCTAAGCACACATGACTAGTCTGCAGAGGGGGGATGATTTGGTTCCGTCTTGCAAGCTGATGTACCACATAACTGAGGTATTGTCTATTTGACCTTGAAGAGACCCTGGGATGAAAGATGATTCTGAGATCTGACTGCCTGGACTATGCAAGTGTCTCTTTTATATGTATGTGCTTGCACTGGACCTTGGTGTCCAACACACCTTGCCCCTTTTATCCCTCCTGAAATTGCTCCTCAAGTAAAGTTCAAGGAATCTCAGGTGAGGATGGAGGGGAGAAGGGGAGACCTAGGTTTAGGGACATCTGTTGTCTCCACCAAAAATTTTCTCTTCTGACAAACCCCAGCACTGGAAGACAAGGGGTGTTAGTGCTGGGACCAAATATACTTCAGATACCACTGTATCTTTCTCATGTGAAGTCTTATCAGGGGTGTCTTGAGATTCATGGAAGCCCTGAGCCCCAAAACGATGTGGTATTCTCTCACAGTGATCAAAGTCTGAGTGGAAAATCCTAGAAATAGATATAGATAACCTATTTTTTTTCATGTGGAAGAAAAGCTCTTTGAACTGTGGTGTCTAGTTCACATTCCAGAAACATAATCCTGTGAGAAGAAGTCAAGCAAGACTTTTGAATGTTCCCTTAAAATCCCAGCTTGTGTAAGAGATCTCTCACTGAAAATATATTTTAATGCTACATTCTCTGTTTTTATTGTATGCTCACTGATATAATTTGAATTAAAATGATGTGTATATACAACTGTATACCCAAGGAAACTACAGCCCTTGTTATATGTTAGTTGGAATGCAAATTTCATTGCTTCTCATCCAGCTAAGGGTACTGTGCCTGTAAACAAATATAAAATAAAATAATAAATACATAAATAAATAAATAAGTAAGTAAATAAATAAATAAATAAATAAATAAATAAATACATAAATAAAATATCACCTAACCTGAGCTACATCATTGTCCCTTTCTCCTAATAGTCGCCCTCTTACTGACACTGAAATGGCATGTTACACCAATCTATACGTTTCACTCACCTAGCATTTTGGCTTCCTATTGAAATGTTGACATTCAAAATGAGTGCCAAAAAGCCAAAAAAAAAGACAGAAAACACAGAAGAATGAATTTCAAAAATCATTCTTCTCCCTTAAACTTCTTTTTTGCAGGGAGGCAAGCCCCCCTGCACTCTCACATGAAGAAGGGCAAGCCCCCCCACCCCCTGAAGTTATATATATCAACTCTGAGGTTGCCATACCTTGGAGAAAAGGGAATATTCCCAGAAATCACATCTTGGACTTAATATATGTGTGTCCCATCTTTCGGGTATTCAGTCTCCGTATTTTGGAACTTACTCTAGCAGGTCCCAACATTTCAAATTGTTACCAGTATTTTCCTTAACATAATTTCTTCTTATAACTGTTCATTAACTCTAACATCCTACACTCCACTCGGATATCTTATCATTCCCAGTTAGACCATAATCTACTCCTAGACCCCTCTAAAACAAAAAGTATGATATTTGTGACCTCACAAAAGCTGAAAAGGACTCCTAAAAATCTCATCATCACAGATCTCAATGGTTAACCAATAGGAACAACCACATCTCTTAAATATTTATTAATTTGACAATTGTTGACTGGGATAGTCCGACTGTGTCAAAGCCCTTTTTCAGCAGAGGCCTGGGGATAAAATCTCCAAAGTACAATAATAAAAGATCAAAAATTGTAGTAAATGTGCACTACAATGAGACTGTCTACAAATACATTTACAATAACGAAGACAAGAGAAAGATAATTACAGTTATTGTTAAAAACATATAATTATAAAAGTGATATGTATTTAAGGGGTAATAGATAGCTCTATGAGTGCCACATACTTGAAGGATAGCATACAGGGGGCAGATCAGCCATTAGTAAAGTAATGAACAGGAGGTGGAGTTAGAAGGAGTAGGTTTTAAGACAGTACAATGTAAATCGTGAATTGATGAGTGATGTTATGTTCATAGGTAGTACAGCAGAAGTCCAGAAATGATAAATGAAGTAGTCTGTAAAGAGTCAGGAAATTGTTTCCTTACAAAGAGGAGGTAGGTAGGAGAAATATAGCATGAAGTAAAAGGCAGAAAGTTGGTATTATGAAGCATGGCGTAATAGGAAAGAGATGGGTATTAGGAAGCATGGTGTAATAGGAAAGAGATGGGTATTAGGAAGCATGGTGTAATAGGAAAGAGATGGGTATTAGGAAGCATGGTGTAATAGGAAAGAATGGGTATTAGGAAGCATGGTGTAATAGGAAAGAGATGGGTATTAGGAAGCATGGTGTAATAGGAAAGGGATGGGTATTAGGAAGCATGGTGTAATAGGAAAGAGATGGGTATTAGGAAGCATGGTGTATAGGAAAGAGATGGGTATTAGGAAGCATGGCGCAATAGGAAAGAGATGGGTATTAGGAAGCATGGTGTAATAGGAAAGAGATGGGTATTAGGAAGCATGGCGCAATAGGAAAGAGATGGGTATTAGGAAGCATGGTGTAATAGGAAAGAGATGGGTATTAGGAAGCATGGCGTAATAGGAAAGAGATGGGTATTAGGAAGCATGGTGTAATAGGAAAGAGATGGGTATTAGGAAGCATGGTGTAATAGGAAAGAGATGGGTATTAGGAAGCATGGTGTAATAGGAAAGAGATGGGTATTAGGAAGTATGGTGTAACAGGAAAGAGATGGGTATTAGGAAGCATGGTGTAATAAGAAAGAGATGGGTATTAGGAAGCATGGTGTAATAGGAAAGAGATGGGTATTAGGAAGCATGGTGTAACAGGAAAGAGATGGGTATTAGGAAGCATGGTGTAATAGGAAAGAGATGGGTATTAGGAAGCATGGTGTAATAGGACAGAGATGGGTATTAGGAAGCATGGTGTAATAGGAAAGAGATGGGTATTAGGAAGCATGGTGTAATAAGAAAGAGATGGGTATTATGAAGCATGGTGTAATAGGAAAGAGATGGGTATTAGGAAGCATGGTGTAATAGGACAGAAATGGGTATTAGAAAGCATGGTGTAATAGGAAAGAGACGGGTATTAGGAAGCATGGTGTAATAATAAAGAGATGGGTATTAGGAAGCATGGTGTAGTAGGAAAGAGATGGGTATTAGGAAGCATGGCGCAAGAGGAAAGAGATGGGTATTAGGAAGCATGGTGTAATAGGAAAGAGATGGGTATTAGGAAGCATGGTGTAATAAGAAAGAGATGGGTATTAGGAAGCATGGTGTAACAGGAAAGAGATGGGTATTAGGAAGCATGGTGTAATAGGAAATGGATGGGTATTAGGAAGCATGGTGTAATAGGACAGAAATGGGTATTAGGAAGCATGGTGTAATAGGAAAGAGATGGGTATTAGGAAGCATGGTGTAATAGGAAAGAGATGGGTATTAGGAAGCATGGTGTAATAAGAAAGAGATGGGTATTAGGAAGCATGGTGTAACAGGAAAGAGATGGGTATTAGGAAGCATGGTGTAATAGGACAGAGAATGGTAATAGGAAGCATGGTGTAATAGGAAAGAGATGGGTATTAGGAAGCATGGCGTAATAGGAAAGAGATGGGTATTAGGAAGCATGGCGCAATAGGATAGAAAAGGGTATTAGGAAGCATGGTGTAATAGGAAAGAGATGGGTATTAGGAAGCATGGTGTAATAGGAAAGAGATGGGTATTAGGAAGCATGGTGTAATAGGAAAGGGATGGGTATTAGGAAGCATGGTGTAATAGGACAGAGATGGGAATTAGGAAGCATGGTGTAATAGGAAAGAGATGGGTATTAGGAAGCATGGTGTAATAGGACAGAGAATGGTAATAGGAAGCATGGTGTAATGGGAAAGAGATGGGTATTAGGAAGCATGGCGTAATAGGAAAGAGATGGGTATTAGGAAGCATGGCGCAATAGGATAGAAAAGGGTATTAGGAAGCATGGTGTAATAGGAAAGAGATGGGTATTAGGAAGCATGGTGTAATAGGAAAGAGATGGGTATTAGGAAGCATGGTGTAATAAGAAAGAGATGGGTATTAGGAAGCATGGTGTAACAGGAAAGAGATGGGTATTAGGAAGCATGGTGTAATAAGAAAGAGATGCGTATTAGGAAGCATGGTGTAATAGGAAAGAGATGGGTATTAGGAAGCATGGTGTAATAAGAAAGAGATGGGTATTAGGAAGCATTGTGTAACAGGAAAGAGATGGGTATTAGGAAGCATGGGGTAATAGGAAAGAGATGTGTATTAGGAAGCATGGTGTAATAGGAAAGGGATGGGTATGAGGAAGCATGGTGTAATAAGAAAGAGATGGGTATTAAGAAGCATGGTGTAATAGGAAAGAGATGGGTATTAGGAAGCATGGTGTAATAGGACAGAGATGGGTATTAGGAAGCATGGTGTAATAGGAAAGATGGGTATTAGGAAGCATGGTGTAATAGGACAGAGATGGGTATTAGGAAGCATGGTGTAATAGGAAAGAGATGGGTATTAGGAAGCATGGTGTAATAAGAAAGAAATGGATATTAGGAAGCATGGTGTAATAGGACAGAGATGGGTATTAGGAAGCATGTTGTAATAGGAAAGAGATGGGTATTAGGAAGCATGGTGTAATAGGAAAGAGATGGGTATTAGGAAGCATGGTGTAATAGGAAAGAGATAGGTATTAGGAAGCATGGTGTAATAAGAAAGAGATGGGTATTAGGAAGCATGGTGTATTAGGAAAGAGATGGGTATTAGGAAGCATGGTGTAATAGGAAAGAGATGGGTATTAGGAAGCATGGTGTAATAGGAAAGAGATGGGTATTAGGAAACATTGTGTAATAGGAAAGGGATGGGTATTAGGAAGCATGGTGTAACAGGAAAGAGATGGGTATTAGGAAGCATGGTGTAATAGGAAAGAGATGGGTATTAGGAAGCATGGTGTAATAGGAAAGAGATGGGTATTAGGAAGCATGGTGTAATAAGAAAGAGATGGGTATTAGGAAGCATGTTGTAATAGGAAAGAGATGGGTATTAGGAAGCATGGTGTAACAGGAAAGAGATGGGTATTAGGAAGCATGGTGTAATAGGAAAGAGATGGGTATTAGGAAGCATGGTGTAATAGGACAGAGATGGGTATTATGAAGCATGGTGTAATAGGAAAGAGATGGGTATTAGGAAGCATGGTATAATAAGAAAGAGATGGGTATTATGAAGCATGGTGTAATAGGAAAGAGATGGGTATTAGGAAGCATGGTGTAACAGGACAAAAATGGGAATTAGGAAACATGGTGTAATAGGATAGAGATGGGTATTAGGAAGCATGGTGTAATAAGAAAGAGATGGGTATTAGGAAGCATGGTGTAGTAGGAAAGAGATGGGTATTAGGAAGCATGGCGCAATAGGAAAGAGATGGGTATTAGGAAGCATGGTGTAATAGGAAAGACATGGGTATTAGGAAGCATGGTGTAATAGGAAAGAGATGGGTATTAGGAAGCATGGTGTAATAGGAAAGAGATGGGTATTAGCAAGCATGGTGTAATAAGAAGAGATGGGTTTTAGGAAGCATGGTGTAACAGGAAAGAGATGGGTATTAGGAAGCATGGTGTAACAGGAAAGAGATGGGTATTAGGAAACATGGTGTAATAGGAAAGGGATGAGTATTAGGAAGCATGGTGTAATAGGACAGAGATGGGTATTAGGAAGCATGGTGTAATAGGAAAGAGATGGGTATTAGGAAGCATGGTGTAATAGGACAGAGAATGGTATTAGGAAGCATGGTGCAATAGGAAAGAGATGGGTATTAGGAAGCATGGCGTAATAGGAAAGAAATGGGTATTATGAAGCATGGCACAATAGGAAAGAAATGGGTATTAGGAAGCATGGTGTAATAGGAAAGAGATGGGTATTAGGAAGCATGGTGTAATAGGAAAGAGATGGGTATTAGGAAGCATGGTGTAATAAGAAAGAGATGGGTATTAGGAAGCATGGTGTAATAGGAAAGAGATGGGTATTAGGAAGCATGGTGTAATAAGAAAGAGATGGGCATTAGGAAGCATGGTGTAACAGGAAAGAGATGGTTATTAGGAAGCATGGTGTAACAGGAAAGAGATGGGTATTAGGAAGCATGGTGTAATTGGAAAGAGATGTGTATTAGGAAGCATGGGGTAATAGGAAAGGGATGGGTATTAGGAAGCATGGTGTAATAAGAAAGAGATGGGTATTAGGAAGCATGGTGTAATAGGAAAGAGATGGGTATTAGGAAGCATGGTGTACTAGGACAGAGATGGGTATTAGGAAGCATGGTGTAATAGGAAAGAGATGGGTATTAGGAAGCATGGTGTAATAGGACAGAGATGGGTATTAGGAAGCATGGTGTAATAGGAAAGAGATGGGTATTAGGAAGCATGGTGTAATAGGAAAGAGATGGATATTAGGAAGCATGGTGTAATAGGACAGAGATGGGTATTAGGAAGCATGTTGTAATAGGAAAGAGATGGGTATTAGGAAGCATGGTGTAATAGGAAATAGATGGGTATTAGGAAGCATGGTGTAATAGGAAAGAGATGGGTATTAGGAAGCATGGTGTAATAAGGAAGAGATGGGTATTAGGAAGCATGGTGTATTAGGAAAGAGATGGGTATTAGGAAGCATGGTGTAATAGGAAAGAGATGGGTATTAGGAAGCATGGTGTAATAGGAAAGAGATGGGTATTAGAAAGCATTGTATAATAGGAAAGGGATGGGTATTAGAAAGCATGGTGTAACAGGAAAGAGATGGGTATTAGGAAGCATGGTGTAATAGGAAAGAGATGGGTATTAGGAAGTATGGTGTAATAGGAAAGGGATGGGTATTAGGAAGCATGATGTAATAAGAAAGAGATGGGTATTAGGAAGCATGGTGTAATAGGACAGTGATGGCTATTCGGAAGCATGGTGTAATAGGCAAGAGATGGGTATTAGGAAGCATTGTATAATAGGAAAGGGATGGGTATTAGGTAGCATGGTGTAATAGGAAAGAGATGGGTATTAGGAAGCATGGTGTAATAGGAAAGAGATGGGTATTAGGAAGCATTGTATAATAGGAAAGGGATGGGTATTAGGAAGCATGGTGTAACAGGAAAGAGATGGGTATTAGGAAGCATGGTGTAATAGGAAAGAGATGGGTATTAGAAAGCATGGTGTAATAGGAAAGAGATGGGTATTAGGAAGCATGGTGTAATAGGAAAGGGAGGGGTATTAGGAAGCATGGTGTAATAAGAAAGAGATGGGTATTAGGAAGCATGGTGTAATAGGAAAGAGATGGGTATTAGGAAGCATGGTGTAATAGGACAGAGATGGGTATTAGGAAGCATGGTGTAATAGGAAAGAGATGGATATTAGGAAGCATGGTGTAATAGGACAGAGATGGGTATTAGGAAGCATGGTGTAATAAGAAAGAGATGGTATTAGGAAGCATGGTGTAATAGGAAAGAGATAGGTATTAGGAAGCATGGTGTAATAGGAAAGAGATGGGTATTAGGAAGCATGGTGTAATTGGAAAGAGATGGGTATTAGGAAGCATGGTGTAATAGGACAGAGATGGGTATTAGGAAGCATGGTGTAATAGGAAAGCGATGGGTATTAGGAAGCATTGTATAATAGGAAAGAGATGGGTATTAGAAAGCATGGTGTAATAGGAAAGAGATGGGTATTAGGAAGCATTGTATAATAGGAAAGAGATGGGTATTAGGAAGCATGGTGTAATAGGAAAGAGATGGGTTTTAGGAAGCATGGTGTAATAGGAAAGGGATGGGTATTAGGAAGCATGGTGTAATAGGAAAGGGATGGGTATTAGGAAGCATTGTATAATAGGAAAGATATGGGTATTAGGAAGCATGGTGTAATAGGAAAGAGATGGGTATTAGGAAGCATGGTGTAATAGGAAAGGGATGGGTATTAGGAAGAAGAAGAGGAAGATAAGGGCGAAGAGTAGTAAACCTGATTAGGACTAGATTCAGGGAGGGAGATGACAGGGACATATCCTGAGGTGCTTTTGGTATTGTTTGAGTGGGTTCTTAAATTTGTAGGTCTGGGGTATGCTTCTTAGAGTCAAGGTAATTGTGTTCATTAGGATGGCAGGAGAGTAGCTGTATAAATCCTGTCCTACAGATTTTTGAATTTGCAGCAGGCATTGATCAGAGCTCCTAAGAAGTTGGGAGGGGGTATAAAGTGAGATTAGTGAGGAAATGCTTGGACAGGAAGAGGGTTTATTGATGATGGAGTGGATTCTGAGGAGTTGGGTATATTTGAGGTGGTTTGCAAACTCAAGCTGGTTAAGTGACCTAAGGGCCGGACAGTGGTGAGATTTGGATGGCAAATTAGCAGCAAATCTGGCCACTTTGTTATAGGTAGATTCAAGTATGGAGAGTAGAGTAGACTGAAGGTTAGTAAATATTTGTGAGCTATAGAAGAGGTTGGGAAGGAGGTAAGCACTGGCAAGTATTACTCTGGAGTCAGGGGTGAGGATTCTTTTGTTTCTGTAAAGGAGGCGGAGCTTTTGATTGGTTTTCTTAATGCAGTGAAGAATGTGAAGATCAAATTTCAGCTGGTAGTCTGTGATTACTCCAAGGAGCTTAGTTTGGGTTTCGGGAGAGATTATGGTGTTGTTGAGTGAAGAGATGTTGAAAGAAGATTTAAAGTGGTAGAGGGGTTTTGGGAGAAAAAAGTAGGAGTTTTGTTTTTATTGGGTTCAGTATGGGTTGTTTTTTTTTGTAAGCCAGGTTTCTGTGAGGCTGAATGATGTTTGTGTGAGGGTTAGTAGTTCGGTTTGGTTATCAGCTATGGGTATAATGGGAGAGTTGTCAGCGTACTGTATGAGGGATGACTAGGGACAGGATTTGTGGAGTTCATTGGTAAATATGTCAAAAAGGAGATTCCAAGAATGGATCCTTGTGGGACACATGTTTTGATGGGGAGAAAGGGGGAGAGAGCAGAGAGTCATTTGACAGATTGGTTCCGATCAGAAAGCTAGCTGCTAAACCAGGATATAGTTGCTGTGGAAAGGTTAAGTTGAGAGAGTTTTGAGAGCAGGATAGGGAGTGAGACAATGTCAAAGGCTTTGGACAGATCTAAGAATAGGCAAGATATGAGTTTATTGTTATCTCTGGCTAGGGAAATTGTGTTGGTAAAGGAGATGATAGCAGTGGAGGTGTTGTGGTGTGGGTGAAAGCCATACTGGGTATGGGTGATCAGGTTACCTTGCATGAGGTGGGCCAAGATTTGTTTGAGTACACCGTGTTCTAGTGTTTTGGAGAGGTGAGAAAGTATAGCAATTGGTTGAAAGTTTGAAAGTTCTGAGGAACTGCTGTCTTTGTGTATGGGTATTGTATAGAATTTTTTCCATAGAGCAGGAACAGTTGATTTGGAGATAGATCGGTTAATTAGGATGGAAACTGGGTATGCCACAGATGTAGCAGCAAGTTTTAGGAAGAGAGATGGCAGGTTGTGAGCAGATGGGGAGCAGGGTTTGAGTTTAAGATGGAGTTTTTTAATGTAGCTTGTGGGAACTGGCTTTAGAGAGAAGGGGAGTTTTCCTGAAGGGGAGTTGTGGGTGGTGAGGGATGGGGTGGAAGAGAAGTCTGCATAGGTTTACTTACGGTGTCAATGAAATAAGAATTGAAGATGGTTGCAGTTTTGGGGGGTGAGTTGTTGGGGCAGGGGTTGGGTGTAGATGGATTTCCAGGGTGGAGTATTTGGTTGACTGTGTTCCAAAACTTAGGTTTATGGCTAGACCAATCACTTAACTTGCAAAGTCACATTGAAAACACCAGGAAAAAGACCTGTTCATTTTTATTCTGGTCCAGGAAAATATCTCCCTTTCTCTCCAGACCAGCTAGAACTGCAATAGGCAAAGGAATCCTCCTTGCTCAACTAGCTTCAATAGCCACAGCCTCTAAAAAATGTATCCATGCCACAGTCCATTGAAAACAAAATATGTTGATTAATTTCTAATTCCTCCCCCAGGAACACCACTGCATCACCCTCTCCAAGGCCAAATGGCTACCAGACTCCCTATGTAGCCGAGCTACTCCTAGGGTTTCTTGTTTTCAAACTACTTCAATAAGGTGTCTTTCTACCTATTTCAGCCAAACTCCATAATAAAACCACACCCTTCAACCTCCACAACCTCTCCCAATTAACTCCCTCGCTCCGGACACCCCAAACTAAACTGTACTGTAATGACTATTCCTTTTCAATTCTTGCATCCAAACTATGGGAGTCCCTCACCCCCTTTACCTTAAAGAAGTTTCCCCTTTCTCCACCTTCAGAGCTCAGCTTAAAAGACGCCTTCATCAAAAATCTGACTGCAAGTGTTTTTCCACTGAACACATAACCTAACTACTACTACTGTTAAATAACTATATACCAATGCTTATTCTGATATAATATCAAGATATTGTAGAGAATAATGAATAAAAGACACCAATGACTCACACGTTTCTTTTTTATTGAATCAATTATTAGCTCCTTGGCTATAATAGCCCTCTAGGGAAGTAGTGTTAAAGCAACTAAGGTGAATTTAATAATAGAAATACCCACCCATAAAAGTCAACAAAGTTACCAAACCAATAAAAAACATGACATATAATGAAGCATTAACCAATGACAGACTTGCAGTTCACTGCCTTTTGTACACATTAGTAAAAGAATAAAAAAGTCCTGATGTGGACAGCATGATCAGGAAAATTAGCTCCACATCTGGTTATAGCAGTTAGTAAAACTACTGTTGAGAAGTTATTACTCAGGTAATCTGATCTTCATAAGGGGAGTACAACCAAAATGTTACGATGACTGTTCTAACAAATCCTGGTAAACAAGTAATAAATAAAAAATAAATAATCCAAATAAAGCAGCCAGCCAGCCGAAGCCCACAGCACAGCACAGCAACATGTCCTGGTTAAACACACAAGAAAATTCCAGAAGTGAAGAAAGGTCATGGAAGCACCTATCTCTGTTTTTAACTTTATTTAACATTTGTTAACCAGGAAAGTTTAACTTGGAATGAAGCCAATTTTCAGCAGAGGCCCAGGGAGAAACACCCCAGACATATGTGTGTGTAACATGGGAAGAATCCAGAGCACCTGCAGAAAACCAACACAAATGCAGGGAGAACATGCAGACTCCACACAGAAGGTATTCCAGCCAAGAATCAAACCAGAGAATCTCTTGTTGTGAGGTAACAACACTACCACTGCACCACTGCACTGTCTAACTGATTTTCAAACTTGTTTTTGCAGCATTAAACCTGTTTACTTACCTGGAACTTCTGGAAGCTTTCTTGTATGTTTAACCAGGATATTTTACTGTGCAGTGCTGTGGCTGGTTGTCTGTTTTATTTGGATTTAAACTTTTTTGCTTGACTACCAGCCTTTACCTTGCATCTGGTATTTTTCAGATGAACAGATAAATCATACTGTTGTAACGCAGACAGAATTGACACAGTAATGTTTTCTTGTGGCAATGATGGTCAATGCAGTATGGTAGTTACATGGGTATTGTTGCAGATAATGCTGTTTGACCAACACAATATGTTGAACTTAAGAGAAAAACAATGCCAAGTAAGGGGGTCACAAGGGCTGTAAACCACACTAGGGTAAACTGAAACAATATTTATAATACGTAAACTCTGATATTAATTTTGTGCATAATATATGTATATATTGGGTTTCCTATTAGAATGCTAAAAGCTTAAAATAGCGAATGACCTAAAGGTCGGAAATACCAGATCTAAATCTGCTTTTTGTGAGATCGTGATACAGTGAAGATTGGAATAGTTGCCCTTTCCTCACTGTAGTGTGAACTCGGAGTTGGTATATATATATTTAGTGGGGGGTGTGGGGGGCACAGCCCCTCCACAATAGCATGTTTGAGGTCCTGCATTTTCGACCTTTAGGTTGTTTGCATTTTTGGATTTTCGTTTATGTAATATAGACCCATATATTGCAGTCTGTCATTCACTCTGTATATAATGTTATATATGTATTGCGTTACCCCAGGCTGAGACTGAAATAGGTCTAATGGGATCAGTGCTCTACCTTAGTTAACAAATTTAAAATAAAATAAATAAATATAATGTTCTGAAAATATATACTGAACAGAAAGGATAGTGGGAATGATTTATGTTTGATTTTGTTAAAAAACTGAAAAAAACATAGAAATTGTTTCTAGTGATATTTCTTATAAAAAATGTATGTTCCTCATTCCTTCTGGTTGTTGTGATATTACTCTTTTTATGTCAGAATGCAGGGCTTTTCCCAATCATTCATTTTGCTTTAGATGGCTGGCAACAGTTTAATCAACATTAAGTGGAAATCTCTTCTAGAAATATATCAGTGTTTTAGGATTTTGCAGTACATTTGAGATAGTGAAGATAAATGACATAGTCAGATCTAATCTCATGTAGACTGTATTTGCCCAGTGGTTAAAGCTTTTTATGTTTTGAAAGCTGAAATATAAAAATGAATAATACATGCAATGAATTTGCTTTATGACGTTCAACTAATACCTTGTGTGGGTGAATGCCAAAATTAAATGCACTTTGTAAAGAACCCATTATAATTTCTGCATGTTCAGACATGGGTTAAGAAATATTAAAACAATTTCAGAGATCATATGTGGAAGTTAAGTAAAAACATACTAGTTTAGAAAAAATTAAACATATTCTATTTTTGCAGTATATGACGTATCCAGAGCAATAATGCCTGACATGGTGGATGTTATTGAGGAAATAATGTCTGCCCAAGGGTTTTTTCAGTCCTGCACCACAGGCCAAGGGCCTCTACACCCTTGGAAGGACATCATTTCCCCAATAACACCTACCATGGAGACCATTAATGTATTTGGATATGGGCTATCTGTTAAGTTGTTTCATATTTGCTTTTTTATTAGTATATACAATTTTTTTATATTATTGATATGAAATAGTTCCTCCACTTAATGATTCAAAGTTGCTGAAGCATATATAATTAGTGTTGGAGGAAGTATTTTACATACAATATATAAGCTATATAAGTATTTAATTCCAACACACACACACACACACACACACACACACACACACACACACACACACACACACACACACACACACACACACACACACACACAACTTTAATTCAAAGGTGACAGCAGTATGCCTACGTGGAGCTAAACTGAGCAATATTTATGCTGTTGTTGTAGTTGAAGAAAGCTCAGGAGTGAATATGGAAAACATTTTAACAATTCCATCCTGGAAAAATTCATGTCAGACAAAGTATCATCTTGCAGATCTGCATGAGTTTTAGAAATATGATCAGAGATGCAAGAAAGAAGTCATGTTATAAAATCTGGAAAGATAAACTAGAAAGTTAGTGAAGTTAATGATTATTTGGAGAGACATGCTTAGATTTTGCTGTCTGGGAAGTTTTTGGCAAAAGCAGGCATGACAATATCCTTTTAATCCCTGCATCAGGATAATTTCAAGAACTCTAAAAATGGATATTTAGTCAATGGGTGACACTTCTTTATGGGATGGCAGCTTGTAGGTATGTGGCTAAAGGAAAAGAACCAAGTGCACTTGCAGTTTATATATCAGTATAATAAGCTATGACAGGACAAGAGAAGTCGAGCATTTATGTTGACTTGCAATCAGGTAGATATAGGTGCCCTGACTGTGGTATGTTCTAGAGAAGAAGAGTCAACAAAGGAGAGCAGATATAGTACCATCACAACTATGAATAATGTAAAAAATAGGAGGGTGATATTGTTTGCAAGGGATGAAAAAGCCACCAACAGTGAGGATTTTGATGCAGTAAACTGACATGCCAAACTGCCTCATTGTTGAAGTAAAATATTGTATAATTGAAAATGCTCTTATATAGATCTCCTGATGCCCCATCCACTGGAATTAATGTTTTGGCAGGATGCAGGCAGAAAATGTGATTATTATGGAGATTTTAAACTGGCATTCATTATGTAGAAGGAGAACCCAAATGAAACCTTATGGACTGATGAAATTAATTAAAGATTATAGATTATATCTATCTAAAGGGTGGAGGATAGTCAAACATGTTGGGGTACTTCTTTTGTAATATCCATAAAGAGCAGATTCACATTCCAGAAATCATACCTTTAAGTACAAAGCATACCCTAATAAAGGAAATTTTGATAAAAATGCACAGAAAATTAAATCCATTACCTTTGCCAGTGACAGATGGCATTAGGCACATTGACACCTGACAGTTATTTTTCAGGAAAAAGAGTCAGTCCTCTTTCCTTTTAGTGCATATAATACAGTTATGTGTCTAGTGAATTGAAGCATGCTACAGTAACACTTGGATACAAGTTATAAAGGACTCAGAAGTACAACAGAAACTTGCAATTAGGTATATTATTGTTGGCCACTGTGGTTTGATTCTTGGCTGGAGTGCCTTCTGTGCAGAGTCTGCATGTCCTCCCTGTGGTCAAGTGAGTATTAAAGACATGCAGGTAGGTGCGAGTGTGTGTGTGTGTGTGTGTGTGTGCGTGCATGCGTGTGTGTGTGTGTGTGTGTGTGTGTGTGTGTGTGACTTCTGTGATGGATGGACACCAGGCTGACAACTCAACACCATAAAAACTCCAATCAATCTGCAGACCAGTGATCCGTTGTGGCAACCCCTAACAGGAAAAGCCAAAGGACATTGCTAGCTATTCAAGGAAGTGTTTCAAAGATGGTGGGTGGATTTTTCTACTTATCATTTCAATGAAACCGGAACAATACACATGACCACTTGTTGTAATGGCATTCTCCTGACTTAGAAATGATTTATTCAAGTGAATAAACTCAGGGATCCATACAAATGTTGTGTATCTAGACATTAGTAATGACTTTTGCATGGTTATTCACAAATATCATTACATAAAATTTAAGTATTCAGAATAAACTGACTAGTACATATCTGGATAAGAGAATTGTTTCAGGGCAGGAAGTGGCTAATATCATAAAGGAACCAACAAGACTGACTGAATGATTTAAGAAAGAGTCTGGCAGGGTAAGTGTTGAGGCCTCATTCATTTTCTCTGTACATGATAGATCATCCATTTTTAATTGTATGAGCATCATAAAATGTGCAGATAATACTAAACTACCAAGTCTTAGAAGGGAAAACCAGCAGTGCAACAGGCCCTAAATGACTACTCTATTTGGCCAACCAGAATGGAGTATCCATAAATGTCAACAAGACTATTTGCACTCAGCCCCCAACGTCATTGTTGTATTCAGCCTCAAACCCAGTTTTGCACTCTGTATCATCAGGATAAGAAGTATCCTGCTACAACAATTTGGTTCTGTTTTTCCCGCCAAGCAGTGCTAATATAACTGATTTGTTAGCTGTTTGAAACATTTTTTAGAGTCTCCTTGCTGATTTTCTGCTGTTCTAAATGTTCTTTTAATTTATCACTGCTATCTTTCTGCTGTGTTAAACATTCTCTACTGTTTCCCACTGAAACTAGGGTAGCTAGTAACTGTAGCATAGTCCAGATACAGGTTTGCTGCACCTGGGTCTGTTTATAGTGGCTGTTTGTTCTGAGCATGTCTTCCACGCTATCTTGGATTGGAAGGGGCCTTTATGCACTCTTGTGAGAGGAGTGTGCTTATTGGAACTTGTCTGGTGAAGGGTGTTTGGTCTATGGCTTGCAGTAAGCATCCTCATTGGCTCTTGTGAACCTTTTCAAAGTTTTATTTCAAGTTTTTAGTTTCTGGTATTTAAGCCCTGTGTTTGAGCAGGTTTCTACTTGTTTATACTGAATTGAACTGAGGTGGGCTACCAGCCACAACTCTGAGCCGAGTTACCAGACGACTAGAGGATTTTAAGCTTCCCAAAAACCATAAGTTGCCTATTTGTTTTGCTTATTTATACCATTTACTGCACTTTTTATTGCCTGCCACCTACTTTAATACTGCATGTATATATTGTGTACTAAACTATACTGTTGTAATGCAGTTGTCTGCCTTACTGTGCCTGTTAAATCATGTTTTATTGCTGCTTTCACGATTTACAAGCTCTTTTTGCTGTTTTCAGTATTTGTTAAGTATTTGCTGGTGTTAAGCAGCTCAAGGAAATCCACATGACCACCAAAGCAGATATGATAAAAATCCAAAAAGTTTTTAATGAATGGTTAGCGCTTTCATGCCCCTCTGAGCACTTCTTCAGACCATACAACTACAATAAAACAGTGTCATTAAATATATATCTCTCAGTGTAAAAACACCTATCATATAATACCATCAATTAAAATCACTTGAACAGCCTCCACCCCTTCAGTGTAAAAACACCTATCACATAATACCATCAATTAAAATCACTTGAACAGCCTCCGCCCCTTCAAAAAAGGTTTTAAAGGGGCGGAGGCTGTTCAAGTGATTTTAATTGATGGTATTATGTGATAGGTGTTTTTACACTGAGATATATATATTTAATGACATTGTTTTATTGCAGTTGTATGGTCTGAAAAAGTGCTCAGAGGGTCATGAAAGCGCTAACCGTTCATTAAAAACTTTTGGATATTTATCACATCTGCTTTGGTGGTCGTTTGGATTTCCTTGAGCTGCTTTAAGTTTTTACTGTTGGTTTCCACTGGTACCTATCATTTCCACAGTGGCATTATTTGCTTTTGTATTTGCTGGTGTTTTTTGCTGTGGAAAAGCATCTGTTCTGCTTGTTCTGGTTTTCCTACCAAGCAGTGCTAAAATAACTGATTTATTAGCTGTTTCCTACAAAGCAGTGTTACAATAACTAATTTGTTAGCTGTTTAAAACATTCTTTAGTGTCTCCTTGCTGTTTTTCTGCTTTTTAGAACATTTTTAGTGTCTCACTGCTGTTTTTTTCTGCTGTTTAAAAACATTTTTAGAATTTTTCACATAAATTAGTGTAGCTACTAGCTGTAGCATAGTCCAGATACAGGCTTATTGCATCTGGGTCTGTTTGCAGAGGCTGTTTGTTCTGAGCACATTTTCCAGGCCATCTTGGATTAGAAAGAGCCTTTCTGCACTCTAGTGAAAGGAGTAGACCTGTAACAAGTTGTGTACTCCAAGGATCAGTCTTGGGGGCTCTACTGTTTGGGATATACTTTGCTGAGGTGCATGCCAAAACCAATGGTCTGTGGCAGACCAGGTTTGAAGATAACTGCAAGCTGTGTGCTGTCTTAAACTCCCCTAGTGATGTGAACATCCTTCAATAATGCCTTACCCAAACAAATGACTGGTGCCAGAAGCATGGCCTCAAACTGAATGCCAAGAAAGGTGTCATTATCCCCTTTGGGGAAAATGGAGTCCCCAATAATTATCACATTAATAACAATGTGCTAAGCACACAATCAGTCGTGAGGAACTTGGGCTCCCAGGTTAATAGAAACCTGAGTTTTGACCACCATGTTTTTTCCATTGTATGGAAGGCTTTCTACATGGCCCACCTCGTAAGTATGGGTATTTCATCCAGGAACAAGGAGGTCATAACATCCCTGTACTCCTCCATTATTAGACCCATTATTGAGTACAATACCCCCTTCAGCATGTACCTTGCCAAACACCTGCAGCAGCTGGAGATACCAGGAAAATCCAGGGTCTCAAACACCTGTCCTATACTGATAAGCTAAAAACCCTGTCCCTTTACTCAGTCTCATACAGATTGCTCAGAGGTGACCTGTGTTTTGGCATACAAGGCCATCTCAGACCCAGCCTTGATGGAGTTGCTGCATATCCATAAGTCAAACTCCACTTGCACAATCCACACGCAAGGCTTAAACCTGGTCTGTGACATTCATAGAACTTGTCGGCGAGATAGATTTCTCTCCTAAAGACTTCCCCATCTATGGAATAGACCTCGCCATGTCAAGCATAGTACCTCTCTATCCCTCTCCAAGAGGAACTTGGATGACTGGATGGGAGACAGAAAATACACCCCTGGGATCCCACCTGTATCCCTGCTGGACAGAGGTAACAAGTGCTGACTTTGTGGAAACATGGGCAAAATTCTTGGCTAGGCTGATAAGGGCCTTTGCACCAATAGCCTAGTATCATCCTATGAACCTATAAACCTATGGGTGTGCTGACTGGAACCTGTCTGGTGAATGGTGGTTGGTCTAAGGCTTTGGGTAAGCATCCTCATTGGTCCTTTTGAGCATTTTTAAAGATTTTTCAAGTTTTTAGATTCCGGTATTTTAGCCCAGCATTTGAGCTTGTTTACACATTGCACAGCACTGTGCACTGTGGAGCAATTGTGCACCATAGCAGGACAGATAAATTCAACAGTTAGATACAGTTGTAGCACATTAGTGTAGCTCTCATACTCAGTACTATCCTGGTCAAAGAAATACTGCTAGTGAGCTGTAGCCTATTAAACCACCAGCGGGGAAAAAAAAAAAAACAGACAGAAATATCCATCCACCGAGCTTCTCCTTGATCTATCCTGAAAAGCTCCCCTTAGTGATAACCATCTTCAACCTATCATTTTGGACAGTTGGATTACCATTGTTTCTCCTGCCTACCTTGTTGACTTGGATCTCTTGAGGCAGTTTAGTAGTTGCCTCATGTACACCGACAACCCTCTACTAATAACTCTCTCTAGTACAGAGTATAAGAGATGTATCTACACCAAGAATCTTAAATCCATGCTCTCTCACACTCAAAACAGTAACACGGAAGAGGTTGTCAACCCACCCACCCACTACTACACACGCACATAGTACCAGTACGTATACATCAAACACAAAAATCAACATACGCAGAGGTTCTCTCAAAAGAATTACCAAAACACCACAGACCACCAAAACACAAGACTACTACAACTAACAGTTCTCACAGCACCCATAAAACATAGTAACACCAGTGTCTCACCTACCAAGCCCATAAGGCATAACACTCAAAAACCAAATGTTCATGTCATTGGAGACTCAATAGTGAGACACACAGATGTTCCACTGACCAGGCTGGACAAGGAAATAGTCATGGTCAACTACTTGTCTGGTGCCAGGATTCATCAGATCATGCATGCACTCAGGTTTCTCAGCTACAAGTAATAATAAGACTCACTCATAGTTCATGTTGGAGTGAACGAACTGAGACATACCTCACTGGACTATATGAAGAAAGACATGATTGAGCTCTCTGAGTATGTGTCCCAGGCAGGTATGTCCCTAGCTTGAGCAGTATACTGCTCTTGCCTAGAATGATGCCACAGTATAAACAAAAAATAATTGATTTCAATAATTGGCTTAGTTTTTGGTGTCATTCAAAGGGGATCCAGTTCCTGTCAGCCTGAGAAGCCATGGTTGACAAACCTTGCTGCTTTGCCAGAGATGGTTTTCACCTGGCATCTTTAGGCTTTTGGCTGCTAGCAAAGGCTCTTGCCTCCCCCATATTGCCTTTTTTATAGGCAAGGTCTCAAAAACAAACTTCCTGATGTGAAATTTGCCAATCATAACAAAATATGGGTCATGCTGCTAAATGCTAGGAGATTAAACCAAAAACTGCACAACCTGGAAGCACTTCTATCACTGGAAGATGTAGATGTCTCTGCAGTCACAGAAATCTAGTTCAAAGCCTCAGAGAGAACGTTGGCATTGCAAGGAAACAATGCTTTCTGCACCTTCAAGCCGTAAAATGATTGTGTGAGAACCAAAGGAAGCGGTGTTTCTATCTATAGTAGAGATACATTCACCTCCCATCTAGTTTGACTGGACAACTCCATGGAATTACTGTAAGTTCAGGTTACATGGGTAAGACTCCCATTTAAGTCATAGCCAATTATAGATCCCCCTCCATGGGTCATGACACACATGAAGCCTACTTGACCAAACTGGAGACAATCCAAATATTACCAAACACTCTGGTTATGGGGTATTTCAATTATCTTACTATCAACTGGGAAGCTTAATCTAACTTTAACTCATCACTGAAGAAGTTCCTTGGCTTTTTTAACTCAAATTCCCTGAAACAAATTGTTCATACCCTGACAAGAGAAACAAACATTCTAGGTCTGGCCCTCATTAATATGTCAAACAGATGCACAAACAGATGCACTGCCACAAGTATTAGACCTTTATTAGTTAAATCTGACAACAAATCAGTCACCTTTGAGGTGACACTAACACCAGAACTCACAAAGGGCAAAATCAGACTAAACAACTTCACCAAGCAAACTATACCCTGCTAGGTGAAGGTATAAATGCATTCTAAGCCCCACCCCCAGCTGGAAGTGGTAACTACACCGAAGCTTAAACTAAATCCCTGCACAATCACTTGAATAAGTGTATAGACTCAGCTGTGCCAGAAAGAATTGAAGTCAGAGCCCCAGGTAAAAACAAGGTGTCATGGTGGACATCCAGCATCAACAAAGTTTACAATAAACGCAGATTTGCTGCCCAAGGAAACAAGGTGAGACCCCAATTATGGAAAAGCAGCCTCCTCAGCCTCAACAGGCAAATAAGACAACTTGTGAAATCCTCTAAGGGCTTGTTTGAGAAAAACTTAGCAAGCACAGCCAAGGATAACCATAAAGCCTTTTACAGCTACGTACGTAGCCTAAAAGGTAAGACCCAAGCATGTGCAGAACTAGTGACCAACGGTACCACACACACTAACCCCACAGAGATAGAAAATCTGCTAGAGGATAAGTTTGGTGAAATTTTCACTGCCTTATCCACTCCAAACTTATCACAAACCTTCCCCCAAACTTACCCCACCCTGCATATTTAAGAAGCAGGTCATCAAAGCCTTGCCCAAGACAAAAAACACGGCCTCTATGGGACCAGATGGCATCCCAGGCTGTCTTCATAACAGGCTAAAACATGAACTAGCATCACCATTAAGTACAATTATCAATCATAGCCCAGCCACAGGCTTTGTCTTGCAAAATGGAGAACAGCAGCAGTTATTCCCCTCCACAAAGGTAGCCTAGCAACAGACCTGGGAATTACAGACCCATAAGCCTGACCAGCCTTATCTGTAAGGCTGAAAAGTATCATTTTGGACCTCATAAATAAAGACATAGGTGACCTCCAAACCCTGTTTCCTACCCAATTAGGCTTTGTCAAGGGCAGATCCTGCCTGCTAAATCTGGTGGATTTCTTCAAAAATGTGGCCAGGGCCATTGACAAGGGCAAATCTGTGCACACAGCATACTTTGACTTAGCAAAGGCTTTCAACACAAACCCCTTTGTTGTAATATGGGTCACCAACTGACTCACAAACTGGACACACACTATCAAAATGGGTGCTTCTATATCAGTCAGCAGACCTGTTACCAACAGGGTGCCAAAGGAGTCAGTGCTTGTCCCTCTACTGTTTGGTATATACTTTTCAGAAGTTCAGGTCAAAACTAAGGGGGTTGTGGTTGACCAAGTCTGCAGATGACTGCAAACTGGATGCAATTATCGAATCCCCAAATTATGTCAGTATACTTCAGGAGGGTCTTACGCAGAACAGCAACTGGTGTTTTAGTTACGGTCACAAACTAAATGCAAAGAAATGCATCATCATTCCCTTCAGCACAAACAATGTCCCTTCACACTATTACATCAGCAGCAATACCCTAAGTACCCACGAAGTGGTAATGGACCTGGGATCACAGGTTGACTGTGACCTTACCTTCGACCACCATGTGTCTACTGTAGTAAGGAAAGCTTTCTATGTAGCACACTCAATTCGTAAAGGCATCACCTTGAGAGCGAAAGAGGTTATAACCTCTCTAGGTCTCTGGAGCATGTAGCACGGAGGGAAAGAAATCCCAATCCCTCCATTCTACATGCTCCAGAGACCTAAACCTCATTACCACCATAAACAAAACATGCCGGAGGGACAGGTTCCTAACCCAGCGACTTCCCATACTGTGGAACAAACTTCCCATCCATGTCAAACAAAGGAATTCACTGCCCCTTTTCAAGAGAAATCTTGACGAGTGGATGGGCAATAGGAAATTCACCCTGGGGATCACTTCAATAGCCCTGCTTGACAGGGACACAGAAAACTAACCACGGGAGGCAGTCACCCTGGGAATCACTCCTGTGGCCCTGTTGGACAAGGGCACTGGGAACTAACACCAGGCAGCATGATGCCAGCGACTCTCTTGGGCTAGGCTTGTATAGGCTCCAGGACCATTAGCCTAGTACATACCTATGGACCTATGAACCTATACCCTGTACTAATCCAACCAATAATTGAGTATAACACCCTCTTTGGCATGTACCATACAAAGCACTTGCAGCAATTGGAGAGACCTTAGAAGTTTCTAACAAAGAAGATCAAGCGACTCCAACATGTGCCTTACATAGACTGACCAAAGTCCCTGTCGCTATACTCTGAATCATACATACTTCTTAGGGGAGACTTATGCCTGGGCCTACAGAGCAATCTCAGACCCAAACCTAATGAACTTGCTACATATCCATAAACCAAACAGGACTAGGGCTACCCATTTCAGGGACCTGAGTATGGCCTGCAACTTAAATAGGACATTTTGAAGGGACAGATTTATCTCCAAGCAACTGCTGTGTTTTCAGAATAGGCTACCAATTCATGTCAAACAGAGCACCTCTATGACACTGTTCAAGAGGAACCTGGACAAGTGGATAGGGCACTGTAAATTCTTATCAGAGATAGTGCCCATGACCCTCCTGGACATGGGAAGTCATTACTAAATGCAATCTTGGGTATTGACTAGCATTTCTATGGTATTACATTGGGATGAAATGGCTAGACTTGAAATGACCACCAGGTTAATAGCTTAGTAATATCATATGGTCCTGTTAAGAGTGTTGATTGATAATACATCAAGCATTGATTACATGACAACATTATTTGTAAACAAGTTTCTTGGCTGTCATATTGAACTTTATTATTTTTAATCACATCATAACTTTTCATTAGAGACTATTTCAGCGAAAATATATTGACTAGATTGGAGTCTAAAGGTAAAGTCTAGTCTCCATAGAAGATAAACAAATACAATGAACAAAGCATATGCAGTATACCTTCACAGCAAGCATTTCAGGCATCACTCATTTATCATTATCAGAAGAGGTACATTTTTTCTGAATCAATTTACAATGAGTAGGCACTAAAGAAGTGAAAATGGTTTGATGTCAGGTCAGTGGTGCATGTGGTAAATGTGTAATATAATGGTCCATAAAAGTTGTTGGATAGAGGTTTGAACCTCACCCCTGGCAAATGTAAATGTGGGATTAGGGTGAAATTATACTCTGCTCGACAGGGGCACAGGAAAATAATTTTTTTGGGTGGCGAAAGCCAGGGTACCTTTTTGGCTAGGCTTATATAGGTCCTGGGGCCAATAGCCTACTACCTACCTATGAACCTATGAACCTATTATTTTGGTATGATTTATAGTCACATAAACTAAAGCAACAGAAACATAGCTTACGATCATTTTACGAAAGAACTGTCTCAGCTGCAAGGTGGTAAAAGATTGGAATAAGCTACCTGTAGAAATTAGACAAGTTCATAGGTTCATAGGTTCATACTAGGCTATCTGCCCTAGGGCATTTATAAGCCTAGCCAGAATGTGTTTGTCTTTCGCCACCCATTTTAAATTTATTTTGCTATGCCCTTTTTTGAGGTTAGTATACTGTGCCTCTGTCTAACAGTGACCCAGAAGTGATACCCGGGGTAAACCTACGATCTCCCATCCACTCATCAAGATTCCTCTTGAAGAGAGTCAATGAGGGACTCTGCCTAACCTGGACTGGGATTTTATTCCAGAGTGAAGGGAGCCTCTGGGTTATGAATATGTCCCTCCAGCATGTCCTATTTATTTCAGTACTGAGGTTCAAGTCTCTCAAGCGCGTAGCTCGATGGGATTTGGATTTTCTGAGGTGCAGCATGTCCATTAATTCCGGGTTGGACATGGCTTTATACGTCAGGCACAGATCGCCTCTGAACAGGTGGTATGCCACTGAGTAGAGCTGGAGTTTCTTTAACCGGGCAGCATATGGCATCTGTTTGAGCCCTTTGATCCTCTTGGTGAGGTACTTTTGGGGTCTTTCCAGTTGCTGCAGGTGTCTGGTAAGGTACATCCCAAAAGGAGCATTGTACTCAATTATGGGCCTGATGAGGGATGAGTAAAGAGGCACGATGACCTCCCCTGATCTAGATGTGAATCCCTTCATGATTAGGTGGGCTATATAAAATGTTTTTCTAACCACTTTGGCCACGTGGTTGTCAAATGAGAGATTGCTATCAACTTGGGTCCCCAGGTCCCTAATTACTTCTTCTGTACTTAATGGATTACCACCTATGTGGTAATTTGTGGGCACTTTGTTTTTGCCAAAGGGGCTGACTATACACTTTTTGGCATTTAGCTTGAGGCCATGGCTCTGGCACCAGTTGTCTGTTTCTATGAGGCCCTTTTGGAGGATGCTTGTGTCGGCTGGAGAGTCGATTATGGCGCCCAGTTTGCAGTTTGCAGTCATCTGCGAACTTGGTCAGCCACAGTCCTTCCATGTTGGCCTGTACCTCCGAGAAATATATACCGAACAAGAGAGGTCCCAGGACTGAGCCTTGTGGGACACCACTTGTAACTGGTTTGGAGTCTGACATGGCTCCAGCAATTCTAACCATGTGGGTTCTGTCCTTGAGCCAGTTTGAAATCCATCTAGTGACATAGGGGTTTATATTTAAGCTGGTGAGCTTATCTATAATGCCCGAGTGGGGTATTGTATCGAAGGCTTTTGCGAGGTCCAGGTAGGCTGTGTGGACCACCTTCCCCTCGTCAATGGCCTTGGTGACTGTTTCAAAGAAATCAACCAGGTTTAAGAGGCAGGATCTGCCCTTAACAAAGCCGAACTGGGTAGGATCCAGTGTCTGTAGGTCCCCAATATCTTTATTTATGAGGTCCATGATGATCCTTTCCATAGCTTTGCAGACCAAGCTAGTCAGGCTTATGGGGCGATAGTTTCCAGGATCTGTTGAGGCACCACCTTTATGGAGAGGGACCACTGTTGCTGTACGCCACTCTTTGGGCACATATCCTGTAGTAAGGCTGAGATTGAACAGTAGTTTTATGTTTGGGTTTAGCTCTTCTTGGAGTTCATGTAGGACGCAGCCGGGACACCGCCTGGTCCCATTGATGCTGTTTTTTGCTTTGGAGAGGGCGGCTCTTACCTGAGCATCTGAGATGTCAGGGGGTCAGCACTCTGCTGGGATAGATATTTGCCCTTTTAGTGGGGAGGGGGGGGGAGTTTGCGCTGAACCTGTCAGCTAGGATGTTGGCAATGTCTGTGGGTTCAGTGTATTTTTTGTCATTTTGGACTAATTCTGAGCATATCTGGGAATTACCACCCAGGTTCCTAACATAACTAAAGAAAGCCTTGTGATTATCCTTAGTGTCCTGTGCAATTTTTCTCTCGAAGCTGGCCTTAGACAATTTTATGAGTGCCCATAGTTTTTTGCTAATACTGATCAGTGATGCCTTCCCTTTTTGGGATTTTGCTCTATCATTTAGTAGCTTCGTGCTTCTATTGTATAGTTTGTTTATGGCTGGGGTCCACCAGACAGGACGTCTGCCTTTGGAGGATTGGGTCTTGGTGTTATTTGGGATCGCATGATCCATGCATTCCTGAAGGTGTTCATAGAATGCATTTATAAAGGATTCTGTGGTCTGGGCCGTATTTTCCACAGGCCCGGGGGCTTTGAAGGATTCCACCTTGGTTTTGAGGAGTATGAAATTTGCTTTAGAGAAGTTTTTCACTGTGGTTTTCTGGGCAGGGGGTGGGGTCGGGATGTGAATATCCAGTGAGATTAGTTTATGGTCTGATCTTACCAGTGAGGGATACACTTCTGGTCTGGGGCAAAGAGTCCCCATCTTGGTGATTTTCAGGTCCAGTATGTTTTCCCCTCTTGTGGGAGTGGTAACAAGTTGTTCCATAGCATTTGAGTTTATAAATTCTAGGAACGTTTAGGCTAGGGTGTTGGAGCTAGAGTAATGCTCCCAGTCTATGTTTGGGTAGTTGAAGTCGTCCAATATAATGGTGTTTGGAGAGACCTTCATATTTTCCAGTGTTCTCAGGAAGGCCAAGTGGGGTTCCTGGGTTTGGGAGAGTGGTCTGTAGCAGGCTATAAACTGGAAGGCAGTTTTACCCACTGTTAGTTGCACATGGATAGTCTCTGATGCTTCGTGCTTTGCCACCAACCTGGAGGTGTGGGTATCTTTGATGAATATCGATACTCCCCCTCCTTTTGTGGTTCGGTCCAAGTTTTGGGGCCGAAAAGCATGGTATGAGGTATAACCTGGTAGTGCTGGGGTGCTCTCGGGAGCCCTGAACCAGGTTTCTGTTACTGCACAGATATCGATGTTCTCCATGCTAAGAAGAGTTTCGAGTGCGTGCATCTTGAGGTTTAGACTTCTGGCGTTGAGTAGCATTACTCTTAGTTTCTTATCCCTTGTGATACCTATGGAGGTGGGTTTGTCTTTTGAGCCTTGCCTAAAAAAGGCACTATGGGGGTAGCAAGAGCCTTTGCCAATATCCGAATGCCCAGGGGTGACAGGTGCAAGCCGTCCCTAGCGAAGCATCGTGGCTTGACGAGCATATCATCCCAAGCTGGCAGGCATTGGATCCCCTTTGAATGACACCAGTACTTAAGCCAATTGTTGAAATTGGTCATCTTGTCTTCATATTGGGGCATCATTCTTGGTGAGGGTAAGATGCTACTCAAGGTCAGTGTCATACTGGCCTGGGCTACATGCTCAGAGAGCTCCTTTATGTCTCTTTTCATGTAGTCTAGGGAGGTACGTCTCAGGTCATTCACACCAGCATGGACAATGACTGAGTCATATTTGTACTTGCCTTGGAGTGACCTGAGTGCTTGTGTTATGTGGCGGATCCTAGCACCCGACAGGCTGCTCACCGTGACCCTCTCCTTGTTCAGCCTGGTGAGCAGGACGTCAGTGTGCCTGATGATAGAGTCACCTATTACAAGTGTATCAGGTGTGTTGTTTAGTCTTAAGGGCTGTGACTGTTCAGCACACTGGCTTTGTGAGATATGTGTTGCATGTGTTTTGTTTTGGGGTAGCGGTTTCTTGGGTGTCTGCTTTGGAGGTCTCTGCTGCTTAGGCAGATCTTTATTTAGAGCCTCCGAGTATGTTTTTTTGTGATTATGTGCTTGGTTTGCTGTCATGGTAGGTCTATGTGAGACTGGAATTGTAGTGAGTGTGGTTTACTTCTCCTCCTGACTGGTTATGCCAGTACTGAGTTGAGAGAGCTTAGCCTCCAGTTTGGCTATATGGTTGCATCTCTCACATGTGTTGGAATTTGTTGGGAGGAGGAGAGGGTTGTCTGTGTACATGAGGCAGTTGTAACATTGTCTCAAGATTCCCAGATTCACCAGCTGGACCGGAGAGGAGTTTGACAACTGACCTTTGGACATGCTAGAATAATATTGGGAATTCCTTAATAATTGAAAACAAGGGCCAGTGGAGAGTGAGGGTGTAGTGCTTTTAATTTTTAGTGCTGACTTATATAAATGACGCTTTTTGCTCCTGTTTCACAGTCCTTGAAATCAGATGATTTCATTATTCTTGGGATAAGAGTCCTACAACCCATTTTTAATCCTAACGGTGTCTTTCACATGTGGAATATCACAAGGACTGCTAATTCTTTAATTATAAGTAATTTATCGTATTGTTTTATCAACCTAAAATTTTCTCTATATGCAGTGACATAGTTCCTTTGATTACTAACAAAACCAGAAAACACTTGCAAATTGATTTTACAAAATAATTTTAAGCAACTATGGAAATGGGTAATGCACTAAACGCCATTAAGTCAACTGTAATGCTATTAGGTCCCTTGCAAGGATTACAACATCACCACTATACAGAATTACAAAAAATCTACATAGAAATTAAAGATCCACTGTGAATATCACTAGCATTGGTAAACACTCAGACATACGTTTCTACTTGAATTGTTCAAAGTGCTTATTTTCAATGCTATGCCGAAACAGCAGTACACAAAGTATTAATCCAGCTAAAACCTTCCTACACTCTCACAAGATAAACAAGAGCAGAGATCTGAATGTGCTAATCCTTCAGTTATAATATGAATTACCAATAATTACATCAAACCCTTCAGTAAACATGTCTCTTTTTCAAACTACACACCAAAGATATCCAGAGTTATCTCATGTTCCTTGACAGACAGCACAATTACAACCCAATATATAGTGGAACGTGGATCCCAGTAGCAGAATATGCCCATTACCTCTTTAACTCATTAACGTTTAGACTTTTGAATGAATGAGGGTTACTGCCTCTTTTTAGCTAAAACATTACAAAGACAACATTCAACTCACTCTCTAACAGTTCAGGCCTCAACTTTTTTACTAAGACCTATCTTTATACTTGCTACTTGTAACATAAAATCTGAAGCATTATTAAATGTGTCTCCCTAATGAAAATCAGACTCCTTTGTGATCAAGTGAAATAACTGAATCATAAAATGTGAGAATCACTTGATTGGGAACCAGAGAACATGTAATGAAAGCATTATTTAAAAGAAGCAGCACCTCTTCAGCCTTCAGCATGGTGGGACTATGCTCTTCAAAACAGGGACGTCGGGAGGCATACGCACTGTACTGATTTCAGTACAACTTATTTAGAAGGGGGGTAGCTTTTTAATTTTTTGCTTGTTTTTTATTTTCGCACTTTACTGCACGATGACGTCAGCTCATCAGGGCAGCCAGTCGGAATGGAGCTCACTGCGCATGTATTTCCGGCCAGTTTAAATGCTTTTTGAGCTGGAGGATTTAAGCGTTATGTTGGTCGAGCGGGAGGATTTAAGCATTATGTTGGTCAAGCAGGAGGATTTACACATTATGTTGGCCTCGCTTCAACTAAGGATTTTATTTAGAAGGTCTTGCAACCGAGGGTTGGTGAGTAAGGCGTGTGTGTGTTGGGGAGTGCAAGGGGGCTTGCCCCCGTGCCAAAATGTAACAAGACATACAGAATTTCAAAACCGGAAGTCTGGTATGTCGACTATCGATCATCGTGTTTCTGACATTCAATGTTTAGGGTAAATGTTGTTTTTGTTTTTGGCATTTTATTTTATTCTTTTGCTTGATGGTAAACTGGCAATGGCTTATGACTTGAGTGACACCTAGAGGGAGCAGTATGTGTTCCACTTGTGGAATGTGGACCTATTCAGCACTTGCAGGCAGTGTTGCTAGTAAGGGAAGATATTTGTGTAGATGCACACATGCTTCCCACAAGTGGCAGTAATTTAATGGAACACTAGGGGGTTTCAGTGAGGAGTCAGGAGTCCCACAGGTTAGAAGGGCAGTCTTCTAGATCCATCAGATGGGCCCACTCTCTACAGTCTGACTCTCACCTGTCCATTTAACAAATGGGCAGATTGGGTCTTCCAGCTAAGGAACAAATGTGTCATGTGACTCTTTGCCTAGGCTTTTAGGTTCCTAGCTCTAACCCTGAGAAAGAAGTGATTGAGGTAAATGGGCAAATGAAATGAAGCCATTCTGCAAAGATCCAGGGAAAAGGGAAGAAAGCAGAATGACAAATAATAGTATCTTCAGGTGAAGTAAACAAGTAAGTATATTCAAACACACAATAGCCCATCCAAAAAAATCATTGAGAGCATTAAGTACTGACATCCATAAACTACAACACACAGTCCACAGCAATAAACAATAACCTCCAATATACACATAATTGTATCCTCAAAAAGCATACAATACAATTACATTTTAACTGAATACGTACCTACATACATTCACATCTATAAACATTTCAAAATAAATACTAATAAGTAACACAAGTTGTACCTACACAACCACTATTGCAACACAGGTAAACATTAAATACCCAAAATAAAACAAATTAAATACACAAATAAGTAAATATATAGATAAATAAATATAGCTCCAAAGGAAATGTGTCTGTGTATGTGTGCATGTGTATCTGTGTGTGTGTGTGTGTGTGTGTGTGTGAAAAACTTCATTAAAAGAAATAAATGGCAAAAATAAATAAAATATCTATAAAAAATATTAATACCTCAAGAATAAAGAAAACTGTAAAATATAGTGGATTTCCAGACACTGGTTCTTCCAACTAATTGAACCTACCAAACTAGCTTTGATCCAAAGGTATGATATTTTTCTCAAAATTTCATCAAGATTTGCAGATATTTTGTTATCCTTTTTTAATGTCATGATCAGGCCACATGTCAATAACTTGACTGAGATTTGGAAACTGAGGAGAATACAAATGCACCTTACTAACCCTGGGATTCATTAAGTGCACATACATGTCACACTGAAGCTAACACAATCCGCTGTCTGAGTGCGACAGACAACATTGCTAATTGAATATGCAGTACTCCAAACTACTTTACACATGGAGCAGCTCCCGCTCAAGCCCAGAGCATATTATGCTCACAGCCACTGTGTTGCGCAGCAGGGCTTATGCAGACTGTGTAAACACAGGATTGTTAAGCTTCAGCTCAGTAAGTGACTATTCACAAACAGCACAGTAATAAATAGGGCAACAGGGCAACTTGGAATCTATAAAAGGCAATGGAAGCCCAACAATAACAATCATAGCTGTCCACTGAATCAGAGACAAACCTCATCAGAATGAGGGATAGATCTAGCAATAATCATGAAAAGACACTCTTTAAAATGTTAGTACTACTTGAGATGTGAACAGAATAAGAACGTATGAACTAATATACATTTTCTGAAGTACACCTTTATCTATTGTCATTATTTACTTAACTATTACTCACGACCTTTTATCCAAAGGTCACCAGTTTTAAAATGAGATGAGAAAGACAGAGCTAAAAATCTAAGTCATAATGAGAGACATCCCAGAAAACTGGGGACAGTTGACAGATATGATAGCACTGAAAAGGAAAGTTTATACATTAGGAGATTGCATTTAATGCAGATAATGACATGCAAGAACTTTGCTGACATTGTCATCTATACTGGGGAAATAAAACATGGGCAGGATAGGTTTCAAATTAATCAATTGTGATGTTTGAACAAACATGCAAGTGTACAAATTCTCATGCCTTATATGTATCATACTAACAATGCAGGGGTAATGGGAAACTACCACATAAAACTGTTGAGCAATTAAGAAAATTAAGGAACACGTAATCACAAGTACAAGTTGCACAAACCACAGAAAACAAAAAAAACAAAAAAACAAGCTAACTGTTGGTTCCAATAAAGGCTGTCCCTCCAAAATATTCCTCTTTTTCAGGGGAACAGGTCTATCACAAGCACTTCACTAAACCAGTAAACACATGTGAAAAATCCAAAAATAGGAATTTATTCACACACAAAAAAATCAATAAATAAAAATAAATATGAATAATGGATTAAACGCTTTCATCTCTACTCGGGAGACTTCATCAGAATCAACATCCAAAAAGCTATGCACATTTTATATCAAACCACATTTAATTTCATTGGCCAATCAATTAATTTCATCACGTGGTAACTATTAACTATTAAAGTGCTTAATACATATAAATATAGCAGCTATCCTTGATGGTACTTAAAATTACACTAAAAATACAATAAAAATACAAGTTGTGGTATAAGACAAATTCATGATACTTATTTTAAAAACAGTTTGCAAAACTGTGAACAGTTTGTATACAGAATGTTGCCATCCTGAAGCCTAATAATGATAAAAACTAACTTGCAGGGACCCTATCATCTCTGAAAGCAACAAAATGTGTTGCTCAGCTACTATGATACATAAATTACTCTAATAAATTAATAATACACTTATATAAAAACAGATGAAAAACTAGTATATGTTTCTAAATATATATCAATATAAATACAAATATAAAAAATGAATATAAATATATGTATAAATATGTATGTATAAAATGTATATAGTATATAGTATAAAATAAAATAAATATATATATGTGTGTGTTAAAATGCCCGAAGTGGGATGTACTGGTGATTACTCATGGTGGTGTGGTAGGGAATACCTCAGGCTTGAACCCTGTACCTTGTATGCAGGTGTTAAAAACCTGAATTCCCTACCCACCACCATTTGTAAAAAAAGTTGCAGATTTTTGCCTCATATTTGATCTGATGGTCTATTCCTCATATCTGTGGTTTTTAAATATTGCAATGCTTGAAATTTGATGGTGCAATGGTAGCAATGTAGCATTGATGCCTCACAGCTGTAGGTTCTTGGGTTTGATTCTTGGCTGGGGTGCCTTCTTTGTGGGGGGGGGGTCTGTATCTTCTCCCTGTGTTTGTGTGGGTTTGCTTTTGTGTCCTCCCATGTTACAAAGACATGTCTGCATTATTTTTTCCTGGGCCTCTGCTGAGAATTGTTTTTTTTTTTGTTCCAAGTCAGACTGTCTTGATTAACAAATTGACAGGCATTTAAATTTCAGACTTCAGGTTTCTGAATGTTTACTTCCTTACATATTTGATGGTGCAGTGGCAGTATTGTTGCCTCACAGCTATAGGTTTTCTGGTTTGATTCTTGGCTGGGGTGCCTTCTGTGTGGAGTCTGCATCTTATCCCTGTGTTTGTGTGGATTTGCTCTGGTGTCCTGCCATTTTACAAAGACATGTGTCTACAGTATTTCTCCCTGGGCCTCTGCTGAAAATTGTTTTTGTTTCATCAGAAGTAAAATTGACAGGCATTTGAATTTCATACTTTATATTCTTCAGAAAATACATAGTAAAACAACTTTTTATTCTAGCAATAAATATATAGTAACACAACCTTTTTTATAGCAATTTTTTTAAGTTTATGACTATTTGAAATTTGTCCTTATTTTTGGGACTGTAATACCCTGTTATTGGCTTTGTCCAGGTTTTTTGTGCTAAGGTTGACAGCTATGGCAAGAACTGAATTCACTGAATATGTTTGAAGGCTGTATTCCCTCATTACTGGGTTTGTCCAGGTGTTTTGTGCTAAGAGGTTGACAGCTATGGTGAGAACTGAATTCATTAAATGATAGCCATTTAAGTTTTAGTCTTCCTCTCTTTCACAAAGCAGGTGATTTGGCATAGTGGTATGTTGTTCTGACTATTTTGCACAGGGACCTTGGCAGTAAAATGTATGATGGTAACACAGCATTTAATTCTAGCAGCTTTCCAAGATTATACAAGCAATGTTTAATGTGTTCCTGTTTTTTGCCCTTTTGACCCACCCCAATAAATTTGGCTTTTTCCAGACTTCTTGTGCTGCGAAGTTGAGATGTAGTTGAGTATTGCGTAGATTTTACAAGGAGCTGAGAGCTGCAGGGGAAGAGAAGTTTAGTGCTGATTATGCTAAAGCAGCTCACATTGCTAGTAGCACATGTTGTGTACTTGCTTTTAATGCAGAAGGTTGTTGGTTCTACTCCCATAAGGGGTGAATGCTGCTGTACTGAAAGTTAAGACACTAACTATGAGCCTGTTATCAGTTTGCCATCCATTTCCTATTGCAATATTACTAGCTTATTTTTAATGTAATTTAGGCAATTTATTCCTCAGGGGCATTAGGTACTTTATTTTTCGGTGAAGCCATGAAATATAAAGGTGATTGCTAGCAGCAACCTCTTCATTAGTTAGATTTATTTAATGTGGAATTATTTAGATGACTTTTTTTACTACTTCAGAGATTGTGCATATTATTTACTGATAATGGTGGACTGTAGAAGTTTGAGTAGACTTTTATGATGGAAATGTTCTGAATTGGGCAGTTTTGTTTCATTGTTTACTCAAAAAATGTTCAAAGCAATAGGAAGATGTATCAAAGAGCACATGTATGTTTCATATGCAAGGGGCCTATGATTTAAAAGCAGCCCAGAATTAATTTTTATCTGCCACGGGTAAAATGTATTTTTCTTTGAATGTGGGTTTTAATGTTGTTTCAATGAATGTGAGTTTCAAGGGCAGAGAAGTTTTAATGCCAAGTTTGTTTAGCAGATGTCTTAGTGTTTGTGCTGTAAAATGCAAAATAAAACTTTCAAATGAAGTTCAAATCATCATAGAAGTAAATCAGTATGCACATTAGTGTTTATGGTAAATGGAGTGAAATAGCAAAGTAATGGATCATTGGAATGGCTGCAGGGGAGGCTCCATTCGACCATGGTTTTGTGAGGGGGAAGGGCGGCAAACTTAGACAGCCTCAGCTGAACTATACCTCCCAACTGTCCAGATTTTCAAAGAATGAATAGATTTTTTGCTTCTTATTTTTGGTTTGTTCCTCAAAATTTGTGGTTTTCTGGCACATGATTTAGGAATTAAGTCACTAAATAATGACACACTAGTTTCAGACTTTATAACCTTCAGAAAAATGCATGCTAAAATAAGACCTGTTCTATCAACTGCCCCAGTTTATACAAGAGCAATTTTTAGTACTGTTTATATGTTCCTTCAATATATTTGGCCTTGTCCAGATTTATTGCATTAACAGGTTGAGAGGTACATGCAAATAAATTGCTTTATAGAATTAGGCATAGCCAAACCTCAACTGTCCCTGATTTTGGCTCAAAATGTTGCTCTTCCCCTAATGATCCCTCCACAAAATAACAATTTTGGAAGAAAACATGGAGGGTTTACTTTACTTTTATAAATAACTGTAATGATCAGAGTTATACATTACTTTATTTCAGAAATGCATGTAGATTCTCTAATTTTGTCAGCTGCTCTAAGTTAACTGTGCTCATATTAAAATGGTGTCCCTCCTTTGACAGGTTCCCAGCTGTATTGTCTGGCAATTTTATATTTTTGCATCACATTTTTGGTCTGTTTTTCATAAAATTGCAGTTTTCTGGCAAATTAGTGGCAAATTGTTAAAGACTGAAGTTAGAAAATAATGCAGACATTTCAGTTTCAGATTTCATACCTTTCAGAAAATTCGTACTGATGCAAGACCTACTACTATTCTATTATCTTTCTAAGTTTATAAGAGCAATATTTAAAAAAATGTCCTTATTTTTGGGCCTTTGCCTCAGTTTTATTTATGAGTTTGTTGCTGTAAGAGGTTGAGAGGTGTGTGTGTGTGTGTGTGTGTGTGTGTGTGTGTGTGTGTGTGTGTGTGTGCGTGGTAGGTAGCATACCTCTCAACTGTCCACATTTTGCAGAATGTCCAGATTTTTGTCCCATATTTTTTGTCTGTTCCTCATAAATTTTGTGATTTTCTAGAAAATCATTGAAGGCTGAAGTTGCTAAATAATGACAGACATTTGAGCTTCAGACTTCATGTCATTTAGAAAAATTCATACTAGCACAAATCCTGTTATTCTAGCAACTTTCTCATACTAGCACAAATCCTGTTATTCTAGCAACTTTCTAAGTTCACAAGAACGTTATTTAATATCTGTCCCTGTTTATTTTAGGCTTTGTACATATTTCTTGCACTAAGAGGTAGGTAGGGGTGTGTGTGTGAATGAAACATCCTAGTTAGTGGTAGCAGGTGGTTAGTAATTTACTCAAGCTCAAAACCTGTACCTTAGTTACAGAAAACAAAAGCATAAAGTTTCTACCCCAACTACCATGCTGCATTTTTCAAAGAACTGACATTTCAGGTTAATTTTCAATTCAAGGAACCGAGTTTGAGTGAATTTATATTATATTACTGAAGAGGCATTACAGCGAATGCCTCTTCATCGACACTAAAAGAGCGAACCGTGAATTACGAGAATGGCCGTAGCTTGGCTGGGGAGGGGGGTAGCAGTTTGAGAGCTGTCAGTACAAATTTGAAAATCCTAGCTACACCCCTGCTTCAAAATACCTGCTACTTATATGTACCAGTTCTAAGCTTGCACTGTGTGGATGTAATTGCTCGTGAACCACAATGTCTCCCTTACAATACACTTGAAATCACACATTAGTGATTACACATTAGATTGTCATTTGCTAGTGTGTCAGTAAAAAAATCTGATACCGTTTTCATTTACAACCTTTATGAAACAAGATTTCCTGAGAAAAAGTACAAATGTTATTGCTCTTCAAGCCCAGGTTAAACTATATGGTATTCATTACCCATACATTAAAGTGATAGAAATAGACAGTAGACTACTTGTATTGCACAAGGCTGAAGCTGAAATTCACAAAAAGTGCAAATTTATAAATTCAATACACATATTGGAATTGTATATAATGGCAAAGGTTTGATAAAGACATAACAAATTATATTTGTGCATCTAATCCAAGAAATAAAATTCAATAATAGCTATTCATTATGTAGCTAACATAAAATTCAAAGACCGATTATAGGTTGGAACGATTTATTAATGTAATAAAGCATTTTATATTCTGATGTAAACATTTATTTATGTGACTGCTTTGCATTAATATTTATATGATACCATACATTAATATTTATTATTGTGAAATTATTTGTGTTTGCAGTTACCCAATGGTTCACATCTGGACTGAAAAGATCCCTGGATCAGTACGCCTATGAGCTTAGCACTTATAATTATCTTGTTGTCCAAGCAGCTGGCATATAATGCTAACACTCCTTTAGGTAACAAACAGGATGCTGAAGCAAATACTGGTCTTGTCTTTCCAAACTTCCCTTCTTACGTCCACCAAGAGGTGTACCATGGTACCAGAAGTGCTGGATTTCAGAAAACATTACAACAAAGTGTCAAAAGTGCTACATTTTAATAAATAGCAAGCATTCTGCAGAAATGGTGTATTTTATGGCTAACTATCAGGCATATCCCTCTTTCTGGACCATTACCTTGTCATAGTGAAGGGCATGTATACCTCAGCAAAGCTATGAGTTATACCATGTTGGACCATCCAAGATGGGCAGGGCAGGTCATGGCAGACAGATCAGGCTAAATACTGTGTACTGGAGAAGGCAATGACAATCTACAGCAACACTGTTTGCACAGACAACCTATACATAAAAGGAACCAGTGACATGTTAAAATAAAAGTGATGGAAGAACTCTATGCAGTCAGAAAAAAAACAAGACCTCTAGCTGACTTTGGCCAGCACCAGTATCCTCTCAATGCAAAATGCAGAATCAAATTTCAGAAAACAGGAAAAGCCTTCGGGTTAACTAGATATAAACTCAGCAGTATTTCATAGAAATACATAACGGAAGTGAAGAACAATCTTAAAAGATTAAATGTGGTTAATAAAGTGCCTGAAGATCTATGGCTACAAGCTCTTGATGTAGTCCAGGAGGTGGCAATGAAATATATTCAAATAATAATTTAAATAGGCAAAATGGCTGAGTGTGGAGACTTTCTAAGTAGTTGAAGATGAAAGAAAGGAGAGCAAAAGGCTAAGGAGACAGAAATAATATGCCGAACTGCATATAGAATCCAAATTCTAAAATTAACAAAACAAAAAAATGGACAGCTACTAGACAATCAGAAAACAGCATTACTGACAATATGGATCTCATTCCAGTCATCTGCTTCGAGACTAAACTAAATAAATGTATAACTGTAAAACTAAAAAATACCGTTTTCATTTACAACCTTGCGAACAATGCAAATTCGACCTTACTCAACATTAGTAGAATGCAGTCCTACACTGCACCAGACATAATGTGAGGATTTTGCAGGGGGGGCAAGCACCCACCACACCCCCTGCAAAATATATATTCCAACTCCAAGATCACACTGCAGTGGGGAAAAGGGTACATTTCCCAATCTCCACTACACCACAATCTCTAGTTTAATGACCAACCTCATCTTTGTGAATGCACTGAGCATTCGCTGAAATGGAACTCGCACAAGGGAAGGATCAGCAACACGGGTCGGCCAAATGTCATTCGACAACCCGTGTTTGCCGAAACTTCCCTCTGTAATTTAAATGTAAACCAGTTCAGGCACCTACTGAAGCTGGCTGAGGAGGTAGAGGAATGAAAGGACTACATATGCTCACCTCTCTCGTAGGGGGGAGTAGGATACATGTCCAGGCCTCACAAAGGGTACGGATTCTCCAGGTGGTGACTGGAAAAATCTGCATGATGTGCTCATTCCAGGAAGTGTGTTTTCTGTGGGCTTGTGGCACCCACAGAAGTGAGTGAGTCCCATAGTCTGCTTAATGCAGATCCTTCTGGAAGGACGCATACTAGGCATATGGGGAAAGAAAACCCTGATCCTTGAGTGGATGATGGTGCCATTCCTGACCTACTCACCCTTTGTATCTAGGAGAATGAATGGGCCATATGGCTGTTGTCACAGACAGAATAAATGGGCCAACTGTGTGTATAGAGATTGGCTTGATTGTCAGTAAGAGACAACATCTAAAAAAAGAAGAGTAACAGACATTACTGAAATATGATTAAAATTTACTCAGAACTATAGCAGAACATCAACCATGTGGAACTCCATTCATAAAATCAAATGAAAACTTCAAAAACAATATTCAGTAGACAACAGGGAGTTGTGGATGCCTACTGAAATAAAGGAAAAACAATAATGCAAACATTATAAACAGCATAACTGGGCTAATGGAATTTGTGAGGGCTTAGTTTGTGTCGTAGGGAAATATCTTGTACAGCATAATTACAGACCTCAGTTTTATATATATATATATATATATATATATATATATATATATATATATATATATATATATATATATATATATATATATATATATATATATATATGGGTCTACTGCATAATATCAAAATCCCACAATATCGAATCCCACATCATCAAGACCAAATCAATGAAAACAGTGGAAGACCACACCGACGAATATCGTATCAGGGTAAGTAATAACTTATACAAAAAGTTATGAAAATTAAACTACACCATCCCCAACCTGCCCACACTTCCCTAACTAAGCATAAGATTGCACTACAGTTGGGAAAAGGGCAAAGTTCACCTTATGGGCCAACATGTTACTTACCCTGGGAATAGATTCACGGTCTTTTGCTGAAGTGAGCTTTCTTTGATTTCGTCTTGATGATGTGATATTCTTTATTGTCGGCTTTTGATATTTTCAGTTAGACCTATATATATATATATATATATATATATATATATATATATATATATATATATGACAAAAACAAATCCCAACACGGAGCTCCAAATAATGTGTACTGTATCCAAGTGAAAGGCACAATTCAATCTAAAAATAGTTCAATACACATATAATAGTCCAATGCAAAATCCGAACAATGTCCCAAAATGCTCAATAAAAATGTAAACCATCCGTTGATTGCAAAACGACAGTCAAAGAGCAACTTCAAGATTGGCAAAATATAAATTCAAGCATAGCTGTTCAAAGTACACCTTAGTATTCTTCGGCAAATGGTAAAACATCAAAGCACATAAACCATGCGGTTCTGTATCAAAACATAAACTCCTTTATTATAGTAAGCGCTTTCGCGGTGTGACCCACCGCTTCCTCAGACAAACCTCAAATGATCGTTATACACTTATATACATTGTAAAAAGACAAATGCACCTATCATTCTTTTTAAAATAAGGTCTCACCTCATTAAAAACGCTGTATAAGCAGGTAAATCCATGTCCCTGGATGGAACCGGAAATGACATCACATCCTGCACACCGGATGCCAAATACATAGCCTGCGTGAGAAGCTGAAGTGATAAAATACATAAAATCTATGCGTTCTGTTGAACGAACCCATGTAACTACAAATGCAACTATGAATACCATAGACTCAAAACATCTACATCAAATGTAATATTAAATAGCGGCATTGCTATTCAATACGTAGTATGTTAGAATTTG